>NC_060200.1:2190000-2490000 GCF_020623625.1 Saccharomycodes ludwigii
GCAGTAATGTGACGGTTCTTTAAAAGATTTGTTGTTGCTTCTTCTTCCATAATATTTCCTCCGCTTTTAGTGCTGCTTCTATTGGTAATCGTTGCGGCCATAATAACATGCGTTACTTTCCCTCTCTTTTTTTTTCTTTTTTTTTTTTTTTTTTCTCCGTTGAAGTATTGATGAGGTACTAGATGAAGAATAGCTAGAGCAACCAAATGGAAAAAAAAAAAAAAAAAAAAAAAATATAGATTCACTTAAACGCAAAAGTAAAATAATGGATAAATTGAGTACAACCAAATATATGTAGAATTTTTTGAAGTTTGTGTTGCTTTTCAGTTAATTATTCTCAATATCTATTTACTTGTTTTTCTTTACCCTATTTTATTCTCTTGTTTTCTTTTTGATATATTTTTTCAACAAAAAAAAAAAAAAAAAAAAAAAAAAAGGTCAACAAAAAACAAAATCACTCAGCCTAGCTATTATTTTTTTTTTTTTTTTTTTTAAATTTGTTCTTTCACTTAAATTTGACTCTTATCTGTGCTGGTGCATACTACTGTCACAGCTACTGAACCCTTACCTCTCCCATACCATCTCTTTAGCGTAGTTTATGATCATAATGGAAAACAAAGTATAATATAGAATAAAACACCACAAACTTTTCCAATTTAAGAATAAATACGTAATCGCACAAATGCCCATGTTAAAAATTTATACTATTAGGTCTAATCAGTTATTCCAACCGGTACTTTTATATCAAACTAAGTAGTTATTTATAAAATACTATGGATATTTGACAGTAAATATTAAAAAAAAAAAAAAAAATATATAAATTACATATATTATCACCTTTTATTGAATGTAATCATTTTACCCTTTACCGGCTTTGCTCTCTTTTTGACTTCTTTTGGTCCAATGATTTCTTTGGTATAAGGATCAAATTTTATCTTCTTATTACCTTTAGTATCCCGTACCCTACCCTTTGATAAATTCATAACTTTTTCGCTATTTTCATAATCAATAGCTTCAACTGACTCTGATACATCCTTTTCTGCAGATACGCGGGGTGTTATGGATTGTAATTTTCTCTTTTTACTCTTTAACACAACAATTTCATCTTTATCGGGTGTCGACATATAAGAATCCTTGCTTTCGTTAGTTTGGGAGTTATTGGGATTTTCTGCTTCTTTTTCCTCATTAGTTCGGTCAAATCCAGATGTTCTATCTACTCCTGTCGTGGTGAGTGTGATCTCAGACAACGGACCAATTGTTTTTCGGTTTTCTTCTTCTAAGCGCTTAATAATGTCTTTTTTCCTTTCATTCAATTTTTTTTCATCAGCAACTAAAACTTCACCATCCTCTTGGTAAGAAACAACCCGATTACCCCAATCTCCTTCAAAAAATCTAGAATGAAACTGCTTAGGATTGATAGCAATAGATATATTTCCATCTTTTTGTAGCTTACCTTGTAAAACCTCAAATTGTTGGTTCATATATTTGACTTGTGCTGGACTCACCAGTTTCAAAACTTCATCATCATCAGCATCTTCTTTATTTACAACCTTAAATTGATTCTTAGTCCCATTCTGCGTGCTGGCTAGTACTTCGCATGCGTTTTTTATAATATTGGCTATTATTTTGGAATTACTTCTAACGAAGTCTGTAACATTATTACTAATCGACATTACACCGGCAGGATCAGTTGGCTTCATGGACACAAGCAATGCCAACAATTGATTGGGCATTATATACCTAGGTGACTCATCTTCTCTTCTAGCCACAGCGTCTCTCCATTCATAAAGCTTTATCAACAATAATTCTGAGTCTAACGGAATATTATAGTTATACATAAGGGATTTCCAAGGCGCAATTTTTTCTTGTGTGCAATACACTTCAGACGATAAGTTGGATGGTCTGTACTTGACATATTCAAATCTTCTTTTGGCAACAAGGCGGGATTCGTGTAGGACATCTGCCAACTTATTCTTGGTTATCAACATATTTCTTAATTGATCAAAAATATACAACAGGAAATGTGTATCTGACCTTGCATATGCAAACATTGCATCCGTTAAAGGTCTAATCCTCCAGTCCGCTAACTGGTACTTTTTGGATGTTTTAAAATTCGCAAATTTTTCCAATAAATAGGCCAAACTATGTTTTGGAAAACCCAAAGCCCTACTAGCGTGATAAGTGTCAAATAAACTAACAACATATAATCCCAAATCTCTTTGCAACCAAATAATGTCCATAAAGGCACCATGGAAAACCTTGGTAATTTCTGGATTAGCAAATACTGTATTTAATTTTTGTAAATGATCCCTTAATTTTATGGTATCAACAATCCAATCTTTCTCTCTGGAACTTATTTGCATTAAACACACTATTCCATAGTATGATCTTAAATCATGATGCTCCAAATCAACTGCAATTTCAGTTTGAGTTTGCAATTCCTTGATCATCAGTTCCAACTCATCAACAGAATCCACCCATGTAGCACCAGTCTTGTCCCAGTCTTGAGGCCTTATAATTTCCAACTGTTGAAGTACCTTTGTATTGTACGGTTGATTGTCAATTTCTTCTTCATATGGATTAGCGTAATGCATAGGAATACCTTCTTCCGCATCTATTATTTGAGTAGATTTTTCAAGTGACTTTAATGCAAAAGGTTTATCGGTCAATAAGGGTTTAAAAGGATGTGATTCTGTATTATCAATGGGTGTCTTAAATTCCAATTGGGGTTTCCCCATTTTTTTCCTTGGATTCCCTGTAATTTTGCCGACTTTAATATTGTCATCCAGATATTGAAAAGTGTTTTTGCCCTTGCCATAAGTACTTCCATTATCGACATTCCTAGCTCTTCTAAACTCATCAATATAACGATCTGACTTTTCTAAAACAAAATCCATAACATCAGTTATGTTATTCCAGGATTCGGCCAAATTATCTTTATTGTCGTTGATACGCTCATTATTTTCATTAATAGCCAAAATAACATCATTGATTAGGGACAATACTTTTGTTCTAGCAGAATCAATTTGAGCACTGGAACTCGTGTCTATACTAGTATTGAATCCAATATCCAAGGAGGAAACAGCAGTTGTTGCTCGAATGGTATTCATGAGCTTTGATAATACTTCGTCTTGTATTTTTTGCGACATTATTCTCTTTTACCTTTACTTACTTTAATTTTCAGAAATTCTAGCGTTAAAATTTCAATTTATTTGTAATAGATTTATCAATTATAATAAATTAATAACTTAGAATAAAGTAAACCGAGAACCTACTTTTTTCTATTTTTTTTTTTTTTTTTTTTTTTTACCTTTGTTTTTACTTATAGTCTTGTATTAAGAAATGTTTCTGAGAGTTGGAGTAAATGCAAAAATAAAACTTTTTTTTTTTTTTTTTTTTGGTCAATAAAAATGATGCTGTTTCTAATAGCTGAGGAAATAGTGCGCAAAAATACAAGCACAGAGATAAATAAATCGAAAAAAAAAAAAAAAAAAAAAAAGAAAAAAAAAGAAACGTTTATTATATAAGACTTAAGATATGGATCAACCAACGAGAATTTGATGAACCCACCATTAGTATTACCATTATATGGAAATCTATAAAATCCTAACAACTTCGTAATATGTAAAGTTGATTAAAAAACAACGATATTGTACAATTTTTTCTTTTTTTTTTTGTTTCACTTTTAGCTATTTTAAGATTGCCTTTATAAAAACCAGACATTAACCACGGTTGTTTGTAATATTGATATCACTACTGTAAGATACCTTTTTTTTTTTTTTTTTTTTTTAGCTCTTTATTGTAATTCGATATTTTCATTTCTTCTTCGATGCACCGAGGGCTATTGTTATAACATATTTACACTCCAATCGAACAATAAAATTTTTTCTTTGATTATCAATTATCTAGATATACAAACAATCATAAAAGAGCTACGGAGTACTCTTGGCAATATTTACGTCTTAAGAAACATTAAAAAAAATTACTATAGTGTGATAATTCGATTAGGATAAAAGTGCTTATCTATATTAAAAGATATTTTACATAATGTTAATTATTCTACCAATTTGTTTGGTTTGTTGAAGAAATATAAACATGTTTCTATTTTCTCTATGTAATAACTATATATCATATGATTGATTATTCACAATGTTATCAATACATATGTACTACAACTTATTTAAGTTGTGTCTAAATAATATAGGAAATCCTTTCACATAGGCTAAAAGGATCAAGGTGGTATATTCGTATTACTAGATAATACTATATATTATGAATAACTTTATATTGAAGGATTAGATGCATTATCTGCCCAATGCACAAAATAAAGTAGACTAATTAAATACAAAATCAACACCCGTACATTTATATATAAGCATTAATTATTTTTATATAATAAACGTTAACACAAAATATATCTTCGCAAATATTCTTTGTTTTTATAATAATTAAATAAACTACTTTCTTTAATATTTAATAAATTATTATTCTATTATATTTGTATAATATAATTTATTTTTATTATTTATGTTATGATTGATGATATTGTTAATTATATATAAAAAGTATAAACTACTTTTATTTAAATTTTATTAAATAAAAATAAACATTTTGCGACACCAATTATTGGTTTTAAACAAAAGAGTTTTTTTAGTATTCCTATTAAAAAAATATACCTGCGTATAATTTCATTAATTACTGCATATCGTATGTTGAATTATTTTTTTTTATACTTACGTATATTATATTAGTAGTCTCTTTATATAAGCTATATATGGTCTGATGTAGATTTATGTTAATCTATCTAATATATATTACGAATAATCCGGTCAGTTTCACTTTCTTTATTTTTATGTGGCACCAAACTTTAATTAGATCCTGTGTAGTGGTTAACTTTCCTTATAAAGGAAGATACAATGTTAAAGTTAAAAAATATTACGATGAATTTGAGCCTTTTTTTTTTTTTCTTTTTTTTTTTGATTAATAAAAAGTAACAAGTATTTTTACATAGTTATTTACAAATAAATGAGACTCTTGTTTACATTGAGAGCAAAGTTAACAGAGTATTATATGTTTATTATTATAATTAAAAATCACTTTTTTTTTTTTCCATAGTTTTTCATGAGCAATTGTATTGCTGTATGATAAAGAAAAAAGATTCACTTTATAATGAGGTGTCACCATCACACACTATCTCCCTGGCCCAGTACTTTAATAGTTTTTAGCTAATGGTCAATGATAAATCTTTAAAGTACTAGGATGAACAGAATTTTCAATTCATATATAAATGTTTTAATTGAAAATTAATTTATTATTTTTGTTGAACAAACACACTTTAAATCCTATTGTAATGAACCTGTTTTTTTATTAAAATTTTTTTTTTTTTTTTTTTTTTGGAAAAAAATATTTGTATGCAATTGCCCTGCGTACTATTTCCCAATCATTAAGGCTGATAATTTTTTGTGTTATGAACAAGTTAATATATTATTAGCTCTAAGTAATGGAACTGATATTTTCACATCAAGATGATTAATTGCTGTTTAATACGTTCTAAGGTTTTCTTAACATATTAGATAGGGCATCATGGGACATATAACATGGGGGGTTTTTGTCTTTTGTAAAAATAACCCATTATTCGGCTCATCCAAAATATTTAAGAGAAACATTTCAAGTTATAAGTTGCTATTTATTTATATTTAGGTAACTTGCTAAAAGTCACACCTATAACGATTGTATTATATTATACGCCGGTCCCATATAAAATATGTATTTACATAAACCCTTAAAAAAAAATGAATATATTAAGCCATTACTTTCCACCTCAATCATAAAATCACCGAAACAATTAGTTTAACTTTACAAAAAAAAAAAAAAAAAAAAAAAAAAAAAAAAAAAGAAAAAAAGAAAGAAAGAAAGGAAAGAAGCCAAAAGCAAAATAGATAATGATATAATCCAAGAAACCTAAAAAGACATTAAATTATACACTAACTAAAAATTCTTAAAGCCACTAACTTATACTATTAGTATCATTATTATTAATAGAATTAGTCCGAGTTTCAGTATAACTAGTAAAAGGAGTATTCACGCTTAATCTAGTTGGCGCTATAGTTTCCGCTGATATTTTATATTGGTTATTATCGCTATCACTGTCATTAGAAATATCAAGGCTAACACCATTATTAGAAGTGCCAGTGCTTGTAGGATTACTGTTCGGTTTTTTCAAGGGATGATATAGCCCTTTATAAGTATCTGAAGTGCAGGAAAAATTATTAGTGAGATCACCATTATTATGCTTAATATTTTCTTGTTTAATATTATTTTCAGTGCTAGCTGTGGAATATATTTGTGAAACAGAAGAAATGGAAGAGAGCGAGAAAAATTCCTCATTTTCACTAGTCTCACAACATTCACCAGGATGGTGATGATTGTGGTCATGGTATGCCCTTTTCCTACTGTTGTTATTAGAACTATTTGTGTTTTCAGAAGTGTCTGTCATCAGTGAATAGCGTTGTCGGATAGGGGGTGACAAAAGTATTGTGTAGCTCTTTTTATGCGATTTATCTTTACAGGTGTTATAGTTGCCGACAACTTGTATCATTCTTGTATAGTATGTAGTTAAAATATTGTAGCCCTGGTTGGCCAAAGACAGCTGATCTTTAGGTGGATATATATTAAATTTCTGCTGCATTATTTCTTGTTTACACAGGTACAGATTATAATCCCTAGGTATAATACGAAAGTTTATTCTATTTAAAAACTCTTCCTCTAGAATATTTAATTCTGAATACTGGACGCCACCAACTTTTGCGTAGTGATTGTTTGTAAAAAATAAATCGCATAAACCTTTGCTGGCTACAGTTGTTGCTGCCAAAAGAAACCTATGGACAGTTAAGGAATTAACATTAAATACAGGGTAAACCGAAGTTAGCAAATCAATATAATAAACTGTGGTTAATAACACAGAATGATCTAGAGATGAATACTTTGTGAGCCGTACTAAATAATCATAAACCGATATAGGGGGTGGTATTTTAGAATGAAATCTTGTTAGTGTTTTATTTTCTTCATTATCATCTTTCCCATCAATAGTACAACCATTTTCCATTTTTCTTTTGCTTTTGTTTTTTTTTGTATTTTCTTGTTCTAATTTCCCATCGTTAATGAGTATGACCGACGTTATCATTCTAGATATTAGAATAACTAAATCTTGTATAGGACATTGCATGTAATTTTGTGAGAGTGATACAAGCGAAACCTTTTCCTCTTGAGAGTTTTCCGTATTTGTATTATCCATATTTTTTTTTCTTCTCTCGTTATTTTAATATTAGGTATATATACCGAAAGGATACACTTAATACCTATTTTATTTTTATTTTTATTTTATTTCTTTTTTCTGTAAAGGAGATACTGTTATTATTTGTTGAACATATATACCAGTCGAATAATTAGCAAAACGGTATATTCTATAGATGCACAATAGTAAAGGATTCTCTACTTTCCGTTGTTCCACTTTTTTATATTTTTTTTTATATTTTATTAAAATAGTCTTGATATCTTGGTATTATTATTTTTTTTTTTTTTTTTTTTTTTTTTTTTTTTATGAAAGAGTATATGGTATTTAATAAAATTAGCAATGGCCCATTTATAATTTATTTATTTAAACTACTTCTAATTTTGTTCAAAAAAAAAATAAAAAATAACTAAGAATAGTAATAAACTTTAAGCTGAGAAGAAATTTTTGTCTAAAATTTGATTTAACACAAAGTTTGTATGAAAAAAAAAAAAAAAAAAAAAAAAAAATTACGTTATTTATTTCATTGCACGTGCCTAGGCGACCAAATATTGAATATTTTTATACTATAAAAAACACGAGTAATATTTATGTAAGTAAACAACTTTGGAGATGGTTTTTATATACTTGATTTATTTATTTATATATTTTTCTTTTTCTTTTTCTTTTTCTTTTTCTTTTTCTTTTTCTTTTTCTTTTCCCCCGTATATAATCGCCTGCGTTTGTTTGATGTAACAATAAAATATAATATACGCTATTCCGTTTTGCAGAACAAAAAGGAAAGCCTTGCGTATCAGCAGCGTGAAACTACATTCATCCATCATTTGATCCAGGCAAACAATGGAAATGCTTTTATTATGTAATACATTTTGCTAATCTGACCAGCTACTTTAATGTTTTCCTATATTATTCACCAAAATACATTATATATAAAATTGTATTGAAAAAAAAAAAAAAGAAAAAAAAAAAAAAAAATGTTAAAATACGAAAAGTAATTAACAGATGAAACAGAGAAAAACGAGCCAAACAATCACATGTTACTTTTCATATAAGCCAGCAAATTAAGTATTTTCTCAACAAAATGCTGAAAGAGAGACATTACCAAGACAACATACACTAAAATAAAACGTGACAACAAAATATTTTGACACTAACGAATCATTACTTGATTATACTGAAATATTTTATTTTATAATATTATTAGAAGAAGAAAAAAAAAAAAAAAAAAAAAAAAAAAAACAAAAAACAAAACACACACACATGTAGATAAATCAATTTTTATCTTAGGTTAATTTATACACATATGTATATTTTAGGCAATAACCTATGTATAAATACATAAACATACACAAGTAAATGTGTTATCTGATAAACTAGGCAATAGATAAATTTCTTTTAAAAAATTACAAGATAACAATATAACCTGTTCAAATGTATGTGTACATTAACACTGACAAGAACTTGGTCCGTTATCTAATTGGATATTGATAGCATCGTTAAAATCGTCTTCGAACATATCGTCTTCTAGTTGATTTTGTTGTAAGGCACTCCTAGCTATTTCTTCAAATGCTATATCAACGTTTATTGAGCTTTTAGCACTAGTAAAGAATAAAGGAATGTCACCTAAACCTTTGGCTAAATCTTGAGCTTGTCTGGCGCTAACTACTTTTTTGGCTTCATCCACATCAATTTTATTACCCAATATAACAAAGGGGAAAGTTTCTGGGGAACTAACATTTGCATGTAATAAAAACTCGTCTCTCCACACCTTAATGTTTTCAAATGATTTTAAATTGGTAACGTCATATACTAGAACACAACAATCTGCACCACGATAAAAGGCAACACCTAATGATTGAAATCTTTCCTGTCCTGCAGTATCCCATACTTGTAATGTAGCAGTTTTACTGCCGTTGCTAGTATTGTTATTATGTTGAGTACGGCTATTATCATTATTAAAATTATTATTGCTGTTATTATTGCTATTGCTGTTGTTGACATGACTGCTGCTATCGTCTAATGTAACTTCTTTTGTTAAAAAATCAGCACCTATGGTAGCTTTATATTGCTGTGAATATTTACCATTAACATACCTTTGCATAAGAGATGTTTTACCAACACCTGAGTCACCTAATATAATGACTTTTAAAATATTTTTCTTTCTTCCACCAGACATTTATTATAAGGTATGTTGTTAATCGATCGAGTAAATCTGTTTTTGCTTTTTCTCTTCCTGTTGTTATACAATGTAAGTGATGATATGGAACCCTGGATTTAATAGTGGTTTAGCATAAATAAGTGGTAACATACAACACAACATGAATTTAACGCAGCAACCAACTTAATGCCTCCCTCTCGCCTCTGTTTTTTTTTAAAAAAAAAAAAAAAAAAAAAAAAAAAGAAAAAGAAAAAGAAAAAAAAACATATAAAAATTGTTGGGATAATTTATTCCCGTTGTATTACCCGGACTAAACTAGCATTAATATATTGATGCAATCTTTTGCTACCAGTAAAGTTTTGTTCATAATTTTGGGTCAAAATCCTCAACTGCCGCTGTCTTTTTTTTTTTTTTATTTTATATATTGTGATTTATCGTATGTAGAACTATACAAAAAAGAAAAAAAAAAAAGTTATTGACAAATTAACAACTTTCTGTAAAAGTATGAGTAACTAAAAATTTTTTTATGTGCCTTCTTATTTCTTCAGTTTTCTAACAATCTTTTTTTCTTATTACTTACTGAGTTGCTCTAGCGTTATAAAGTTATAATAATATCGTATTACATAATGTTTCTCCGAAAGATTATTTTTACTCATTTATTACGGCGTTTATAATATGTGTAATTTTAGATTTTATTTTTTGTTCCTTTCTGTTTCCTTTTTTGTTTCCAAAGGGATTTCCGCAAACCTTAGCTAACAATTATCTCAATGCAAGTTGTACTTTTAATATTGCCAAGAACATAAGTTAAAGGCTTATAAGAATTTCCAATAGCAATTATTTTGGAAGCTTTGAATACAAATAAATTACATGAGGGATTATTATTGTGATTATTAATAACAGTATTATTAATAATATTAGTAGTTCAAGATAGGTTTATTATATAAAATTATTACTCAGAGATTACTAAATAGCTTAACTACTTTAGTAATGGTTTCATGTAACGCGTATTTCATCTTGATGCCCGTAGATAACTTAACATCGTTCTCACGCGCTCCCTCAAATGAGAGAGAGAGAGAGAAAAAAAAAAAAAAAAAAAAAAAAACAAAAAAAAGGGTTTAGTAATTATTTGCCAAGTTAAAATAACAAAGATTACGTAAGTATTTTATTGTAACAAACGCTTTCATTAACCATAGTTTTCTTCCCCGCAATATTTCCGTAAACTGCTATTATAATCATCAAAAGAGAAAGAAAAAGCAAAAAAAAAAAAAAAAAAAATTCAAGCATTACAAATTCAAATTACTTACCAAGTGCAATGCTAACTAATCACACAATAATATGACTAATGTCAAGACTTTGAAGGTGTAAGTTTTCCTGTAAAAAAATGTATAAATACTCTTCATTTATCTGATCAACTTAGAAATAGTTTAGAAAAAAAATTCTCTTTTTATTTCATCTACATTTTTAGATAATATTTATTCTCTCTTAGTTTTACTATTTTTTTTTTTTTTTTTTAACGACAATGATAAAGCCAAGAACAAAAGTAGGAAAAATAGCTCCCCATTTAATTTCTATTATTTTAACATCTTTTTTTTTATTTTTTTTATTAGGGTTTTTATTCACAACATATATTAAAGTAAATACCATAATTACAAAAACAACAAATCACACTATTAAAGGTTATATGTCTTTGGAGAATATGAATCAAGTTAGATCAGTTTTAAAACATTTCATTGCTATAGAACAAAGCGAAGGTATGGGTGCTCGTGTTAGAAGGTCTGTTGGTACTCATGAAATGAGAAAATTCTTACCATTTTTAATGTTAGATCATTTTACTGTTGCCCCGCCAGCCGGGTTCCCTGATCATCCACACCATGGCCAAGAAACTATTACATATATTATTGAAGGTGCGGTAGCTCATGAAGATATCACTGGATCCAGAGGTGTTTTAAGACCAGGTGATTTACAATTTATGACTGCTGGCAGAGGGATTGTTCATTCAGAAATCCCAGTTTCCTTTGCTGATAACAGAGCTAGCAAAGGGTTGCAGTTATGGGTTGATTTACCGGAAAAGTTAAAGAACACCCGCCCAAGGTACCGCGATTTGAGGAGGGAAGAAATTCCTACTGCTAAACCAAATGAAAATGTAAGCGTGAAAGTCATTAGCGGCAATTCCTATGGGGTTGAATCTTTAGCTGATTTGGCTTATACTCCGATCCATTTTTATTATTTCACTTTAAACAAAAACAATGTTGAGTTTGAACAAGGTTTCCCCAAGGATTTCAATGTTTTTTTGTATGTTTTAAAAGGTTCCGTTTCAATTAATAAACAGGTTTATCCACAGTATTCAGCAGTATTTTTCAAAGCAGATGGGGATTCTATTAGGGGTGTTTCTTCCAGTGAAAACACTGAGTTTGCTGTTATTGGAGGTCGAATTTTAGATCAAGAAGTTGTTCACTATGGCCCCTTCGTTGAAACTTCCAAATCAAAACTAATACAAGTCATTAAAAATTATCAAGAAGGTAAGAATGGGTTTGAGAGGGCTCAATATTGGACTTCTTCTATTAGTAATGGTATTGATGAATCCAGAGCCAAGAAAATCCTACAACAATCCAATTTAACTTTTTAAAGGCATTTATTATATATACATATATTTTTTCTTTTTTCTTAAATTTTTTTTTTTTTAATAAAATAATATATTCTTTAAAATTTATTTATAATAGCAAGCTCCTCAATATCTATTTTTAAAATTTCCCTTTAAAATAGAAAGCCAGAAATGTTTTAACTTAGTTTTATAACAACTAACAGAGATGAATATGCTGTTAGTACCAAAAAAAAAAAAAAAAAAAAAAATCGTATACTATATACGAAAACTTTTATGAATATTTTTTTTTTTTTTATTGGTATTCTTTCCATTATTTCACTTTTTTCTTCGCGCCTCCTCTTTCTTTTTATATATGTTTACAATCTTTCTCTCTCTCTTTGTCTCTTTTAGAGTATGATTAATAACAAACATTATTAGTCTTGAAAAAAGAACAATTGCCACAACGTGTCAATAAACACAGATCTCATTAGCACACAGCCAACTGAATCTGAATCATTTCACACAAAAAAAAAAAAAAAAAAAAAAATGGGCAAAAAAATTAAAAAAAATACCAAGATCTCTTCTTCTGCACATTCGAAGAACGAATCGTCATTATCATTCCCAATACCAACCAAAAATGGTGTAATACTCAATGAAAAAAAAGAAGCTTTTTATGCATCTCCACTCTACGATTTTTTATCTCCATTAAGGCCTGTTAACCATCAATGGGGTGCCGAGTACATTATAGTTTTTTTTGCACTGATTATAAGGTGCGCAGTGGGATTAGGATCTTTTTCTGGCTACAAGGACCCACCAATGCATGGTGATTTTGAAGCACAAAGACATTGGTTGGAAATAACAACTTCACTACCAATCTCTAAGTGGTATTATTACAATTTAGAATATTGGGGATTGGATTATCCGCCTCTAACAGCATATCATTCTTATGTCCTGGGATACTTGGGTTCTTTAATAAACAGTTCATGGTTTAACTTAGACGATTCAAGAGGTTTGGAAACCTTAGATTTAAAATCTTATATGAGATTTACTGTTATTCTAAGTGAAGCCTTGTTATATATACCGGGTATAATTTATTTCTGCAAATGGATTGGAAAACACACTCATGAGTCACCAATTAACCAATATATTGCGGCAGCAGCAATATTGTTTCAGCCAGCTCTAATTTTGATTGACCATGGACATTTCCAATATAATAGTGTTATGCTAGGGCTGACTGTCTATGCAATTAATAACATTTTGGATGACTACTATGTACCGGCTGCCATTTGCTTTGTTTTATCGATTGGTTTTAAACAAATGGCTCTTTTTTACTCTCCAATTTTTTTTGCATTCTTGCTAAGACAATCCTTATTCATCAACTTCCCAAGATTCATCTTAATTTCTGTGGCGACGGTTTTAACGTTCTTTGCTATGTTTGTTCCATTATATGTGTTTGGTGGATTGGATAATGTTTTACAATGCTTGCATAGAATATTTCCTTTTCAAAGAGGCATTTTTGAGGATAAAGTGGCCAATTTCTGGTGTGTCAGTAACATTGTTATTAAATATCGAGAATTGTTTACTTTAGACGAATTGAAGATGCTGTCTCTAGTGCTAACCTTTATAGGGTTTTTACCAGCATTCGTTATCATTCTGTTGTACCCCAAAAAGCATTTAATTCCGTATGCCTTGGCTTCGAGTTCTTTATCGTTTTATCTGTTTGGATTTCAGGTGCATGAAAAGACTATATTACTACCACTATTGCCGTTGTCCTTGTTATACACATCTTCTGATCGAAATGTAGTATCTTTGGTTAGCTGGGTAAATAACATTGCTGTATTTAGTTTATGGCCATTATTGAAAAAAGATGGTCTTTGTCTACAATATTTTGCTATTTTGTATTTGAGCAATTGGTTAATTGGGAATTTTAGTTTTATCACACCGAGATTCTTCCCCAAATGGTTGACCCCAGGCCCTTCTGTTAGTGATGTATCTGTTGCTTATAGGAGAAGAAGTTTATTGCCCAATAGCTTATTTTGGAAAGTTTTTATTGTTTTATCTTACATAATAATGGGTGCTATTCATTTGTGTGATTTTTTATTAGCACCACCGGATAAATATCCAGATTTATGGGTTTTATTGAATTCTGCTTTATGTTTTGGCTGTTTTGTGTTGGTGTGGCTATGGACTAATTACAAGTTGGTTTTACTACGCAATAAGACTTTTAAATCGTATTAGATTTACATAACATAGTAATAATATATTGGAAAATTATTTGTAATGAATAGTTTTTTTTTTTTTTTTTTTTTTTTTTTTCACTGGAGATTATTTGATATTATTTAACTACATGTTTCACTATTAAACTGGAAAGGGGGGTACTTAAAAAAAAAAAAAAAAAAAAAAAAGAACCACAGCAGTGGAGACAAATATTCAATTTCATTTTATAAGCAACAATATAAACTGAGCACATGAATTATACAATATATGTTTGATTACAAATAGGTAACTCTACCCCTTTTTTTAAATTTCTCTTGATATCAAAGATACCCCATTCGGTTTCCCAAGTATTATTTTCATTATAGTATATTCTTTTCCAAGGCTCATCAAATGCCTCAAAATAGTACCATTGATAGGAATAGTTCTTAGATTTACATACCCAGTCCTTCAAGAATTTTTCGAAATGCGCAGGCTTTGCAATTGATTCATTATAAGAACCCCCATCATACGGCCATCCCACTTCGGAAATAACAATCTTTGGTTTACTGGAAACTGTTAGTGAATTTAAAGTACTTTCAAGCGATTCGAAAACCCAGTCCGAAGCTGTTTGCACCATTTGGCCTGTAAAAAAGGGCTGTATGTTGGCACCAAAAAAATCAACATTGTCTAAAAGCTCTCTTGTGACCAAGTCTGGTATATCGGCAGTACCCACCGGTAAATCTGTTATTTTCAAATTTTCGGTAATATCTTGCTTGACGCTTACAATTAGACCGATTAATTCACTCACTTTTAAATCGTTTCTGAATAACACCTCATTGCCTACAATAATATTTTCAAATAAGGAACGGTCATAGGCTTTTAGGATCTTTTTCAATTCGGCCAATTGTCTTAAATTTTGTTTCTTATTTTTGCCGACCCATACTCCCAAAGATACTGTCATGTTTAAGTTGAGCTGTTCAATAGCATTCAAAATTAATTGTACCTGGTTGCATTGGAGCCCATATGTTCTGATCTTTGTTGTCACTCTTGATAAAAGCAACACATCTAGTAGTACATCCCTTTCATTTATACCACACAATGGGTACATGACCCCTGCCGGGGAATAATTTATTCCATCAAAAGTCTGTCTTAGCTGCTGCTTGGTCAATATGCTTAGAACTTCCGAATCATACTGATATTGAAGCGGGAGACTTCGCAAGATGCTAACATCATAGGGCGTGATATTTTTGTTTGCGGCGTAGTCGAGATAATGGTTTTTGTTACTATATGGAATAGATGTTTCCGTAGACGTAGCTAATGCATAAGGGGAACTTAGCTGCTTTTTCATCCAAAGTTCACTACCATTGTCCAAAGGAGTTTGGTCATAAAATTGTGACGTTATTTCATCTAGCAATCTTTTTTTAGCAGAGTCAGATGAGTTTTCAAAATATTTCAATACTGAACTACGTGTCCCGCGTGATAGTATAACTAGAATGGGAATGAAAACACAGATCATAATTAAAATTACCAAAATCAAAACCCAAGCTAATATTGCCAGTTTGTACTTTTTAAAAAACGTTTTTTTTTTGGCTGCTGATAAATCATTATGAGTTTTATGATTCCCATCATGGTTTGGATTCGAATTCATAACGGAAAGAGTATGCCTATCTCCAGCCTCAATGTTGTGTGTTTTGCAATTTGAAAGTGTTTTCTGGTTATCATACTTGTCTACAGAAACGTCAATATTTGAGTTGCGATGTTCTGCCGTATTTTCCTTGCTTATTGCTTCGTAAAAAGATGATGAAGAGCTGTTGTTGCCACTTTTAGAGGGAGGTTTATAAAACACGGCGTTCTCTTTACTATACTTTTTAGGATTAGTTGCAGGTTTGCAGGTGTCATAACTAATATTCGGCTCTGCTTGTGTTGATTGAAAGTTGGCGATTTGACCGCTTAATAATTCGCTGCTACTTGTACTCTTGGTAATCAAATTTATTCTTCTAGGAACGGATGTTCTAAGGGTAACAGCTGAGGGAGTAAGTCGTTTAAATCTATTTAATCTTTCAGTTTTAGCGTTTGAATTATCTAAGGCAGGGTATACTAATTTTTTTTCCTTAATCAAAGGGGTTTGAGACAAAACTGAATCATTACTTGAATTAGATTCCTCATTTTTATTGTATACGTCTAGGAATGAACCAATTGAAGTTGAACTTTGAGGTTTGCTTATTTTCACCAGAGAAGTCAGTAAAACCTCGTTTGGAATTATAGTGGAAATTGAACGGGTTAATTTTTTAGAGTAATTAGCATTCGTGGTGCTATTATTGTTGTTATTATCACTATCATCGTTAGCAGTAGCATTGTTATTAGTAATATTCTTGCTACTGTTTCTAACAAAATTGCTTTCTCTTGCTGACATTAAATTTGGTATCCACCCTTTTTTTTTTTTTTTTTTTTTTTTTTTTCTTATTATTCTTTTTCTTTTTCTTTTTCTTATTCTTTTTTTTTTTTTCAAAAAAGAACTGGAGTTAAATTTTGATTCAAGATTAAGATAAGTAATGGCATTATTTATTTATTTATTGTGTATATGAGTCATTTTGGGCCTATTCTATTACTAGAATCAAGCTTAGTTCTATCTCAGTAATAGTTAATATATATTTCTTTCCTTTCCTGACAGTACAAGACTGACACAAAAAAAAAAAAAAAAAAAAAAAAAAAAAGTCATTTTACTGTAATAGCGGAATTGATGCGAAAACAAACATGTTATTATTGTAGAGGGAAAGTGTCATCAGCCTAAGATAATATAAGCTATGCGACTCACTTTTTCTTTATATATTTCTAACTACTGATTCTAAGTAATAAAATATTTAATTTTACATGATTCAATGGCGCTAGCTCTAAAATGGATCATCTTATATATGATTTATTTTTTAAGTTTTTTATCTGTCTTTTGCGTAATCCCTTTCGTGACATGCTGGTATTATCAATAAATCAATAATACGACATTTTATACAAACTTTATAAGGAGTACAGCAGATCCTTGAAATGAAACTGTTATGAAGTAAAATAATGTTCTTCACAGTTCGTGCGGAATAAAGGAATAGCCAGTTGATAAAGGATATGTTAATAACGAATTTGGAATGCTCTGCTAACATCAGAACAGAGATTAAAATAAAAATAAAAATAAAAATAGAAAAAAAAAAAAAATGGTATGTAAAGAAATGATTTACTTAAGAGTTAATTGGTAGGTTAAAATATATATTGGAAAAACGACAGAATATTAGGTTAGGTTATTAATGGTTTGTTAAATTATATTCTGCAAGTAGTAGAAAAAGGCCAGAAACTGTTCCTCGTGGCCCAATGGTCACGGCGTCTGGCTACGAATATAGTCACTTCTGAAACCAGAAGATTCCAGGTTCGACTCCTGGCGGGGAAGTTTCAATTTTTTCTTTTTTTTTTCATCACTTTTTTTCTCTCTCAAATTTTCAATTGGTTGAAATTAAAATTATCAAGCGCTGCTTTGGTGATTATTCTTTGGAACATAATGGAAGAGAATAGAATTATTTATTTAATTGGAGGCGAAGGCGAAGGCGGAGACGGGGACGGAGGGGAAAATAATAAACTTATGCCCTAGCAATCTTAACGCTGACCCTTGTTTATCGTTTAAAGGCGGGTTTTTCAAATATAACGCGGGCAAAATGTATAAAAATACCTTACCTCCTACTAATTTCATTTTTTTTTTTTTTTTTTTTCATTACTTTTATGTTGTTACAGAAACAAACAGAACAAGATATAAAAACATATATAACGTAGTTGCCAGAAAAGGATGTCTGCTGAAAACAAGGCCATTGCCGCATTAATTATCGACTTTTTAACCGCTGTAACTGGCAAGAAACAAGTAAGCGAAGATAGCATCGACTCTTTAAACGTTGCAATTGATTGTATTTCCGAGTCTTTTGAAATAGAGAGGGATGATGTCAGTTCTATTATTAAAAACAAGTTCGATGGCCGTTCATTAGCTGAGCTAATCGGACAAAAACCTGCCGTTATCCCTGTTGCCCCCGCCTCTGCTGCCCCTGTTGTTGATGGAACTGTTGACATTAACATTGATGAGGAAGAAGAATTGGAAACCAAAGCCAAAGCTGAAACTCTGAAATTAGAAGGTAACAAGGCTATGGCTGCTAGAGATTTTAAATTAGCCGTCCAAAAGTATACTGAAGCTATTGATACATTAGCCACTAATCCAATCTATTATGCAAATAGAGCTGCCGCTTATTCTTCTTTGAAAGAATACGATAACGCTGTAAATGATGCTAAGACTGCTATACAGCTTGACCCAAGCTACTCTAAGGGTTACTCCAGATTAGGGTTTGCTCAGTATGCTTTAAATAAACCGGAAGAAGCTGTGGAGGCCTACAAAAAAGTTCTAGATTTGGAGGGTGACAAAGCCACAGATGTTATGAAGAGAGATTACGAAACTGCCAAAAAGAAAGTTGAAAGTTCTTTGCAAGGTGACGTAGCTATTTCCAAAGACATTAATGACACTCAAGAATCTGCTGGTGCTTCTACCGCTGGCACAGGTGCTGGTGGTTTGCCAGATATGTCCAGTTTATTAGGCGGCGGGTTGTCTGGGTTATTGAATAATCCGCAAGTTATGCAAGCTGCTGAGCAAATGATGAAGAACCCAGGTGCCTTGCAAGACATGATGAATAATCCAGCTATTAAACAAATGGCAGAAAAATTCTCTTCAGGTGGCGGTATGCCAAGCATGGGTGACCTAATGAATGATCCAGCATTAAAAGATATGGCTGGTAAGATGTTTGGTGGCGGAAAGAAGTAATCCTTTTATTTATTTTTATTTTTATTTTTTGTAAGTTATGTGTAGTTTGAGTCGCTTTTTACCATAGTTAGCTTTACTTTTTATTAAAAAAAAAAAAGAAAAAAAAAAAAAAAAAAAAAAATATTTGTATGTTTACACAGTGTACAGACAATATAGGAGAGATAAGGCTTATAACTTTCCAATTCTATCTTTGATTTGCTTCAACTTTAAGAGCTTTCCCTTTTGAGATACTAACATTTTCTTGCTAATGTCAACAATTACCGTGCTAAACAAAAAAGTATTTTTTGATGCCATAAAATTATTAATTTCTTCAGCCAAATTTACATGTTCATTGCGTAGCTGTGTATCAATCGTACGTAACTTTTCAAATGCATTCTTGAGGCTAATATAAGCTTTATTCTTATACATTTGTCTATTTTCCTCTAAGTAATCTTCTACCATCGTAGGCCATACCTGACCACCACTTTTTTTATAGTCCGGGTTTGACCGATTATATTGCTTTTCATTTTCTAGATATTCTACATGTAAAAGAAACCAGCTTTGAATCGTGGTTGTGGTTGATTTTTGTATTTTAGTAATTAATTTTTCAATGCATATATAAAAAAAATTTACCGCTAGAATGGATTCTGAAAATGGATAATCATGTAATTTCAAAATGTCGGTTTTAAGCGTTTCAAAAGTAGAATCAAAAATCTTGCCGTATAATGGTTCCATAATCTTTTTTAATAAGATATAATCTGATTCGACTATATCTTTCATTTTTAATGGATAGAAAATTAACAGCTTTTTCAAAATTGATACCTCTTTTTTTAAATTGTGCAATTCATTTATTGCAAATCTTAAAAACATTTTAATGCTCAGAACTTCTTCATTGTTCATCAATTTGTACTTAGCACTTGGTACATGCCTTACGGACTTTTGAGCATCAACTTCGTTGACTTTTTGTTTTAAGTACTTAACCATTTGATGATCGTTTAATAGCAATCCATCCAGAAAATCCTTGTCATTTAAACATATTCCAAAAACAATTTTATCCCAGTAACTAAATATCTTGTTAATTTGAAGTTTTCTAAAGTCACCAAGTAGCATTTCACTTTTTTCCGTTGATATAGGTATATTGTTCAAAATTATATCATGTGACAAAAAAGAATACTTGTACTTTTTTTTATGGAGAAAGACAAATGCCTTAAAACATTTTAGACTATGCTTGGTCACAAGAACCTCTCTATTATTTCCCTTTAAAGACATAGATAAGACCCAAGTGGTACCTTCCAATCTAAGGGATAAAAAGACAGGCTTTCTCTCCATATCCTTAAACGGTATTATGTTTCTACCCAATATATCCATTATCACAGGCGATTTCACAAAATCAAAGCAGGACATGCCAATATACTTTTTTGGACTATCTACTCTTGCGTGTAACATGACACGATCATCTGTTACGATATCTCTAATATTTTGAACCCTATTATATTTGGAAAATACCATTAATGGAGTCATTCCAGAGGAGTTTCTCGCATTCACATCAATGTTTTTTAATTGAAGCACTTCTTTTAAGTTGCTTTTCAAAATATGTAAAAGGCTGTTCCCCTTCTTATCCACATGATAATAGAAATCAAAAGATAAGTGCTTCAGTGAATAGGAGCTGATGCAAAGCCTTAGTGATATGTCTACAAGTATCTCATATTGGGGATGGTCATAACTTCGAAGCAAAGAAAATAATGGAGTATATCCCAAATTATCTTTAATATCCCAGTCGAGTAACAAGCCAACTTTTTTCAAGCCGTTTAGGTCAAATCCAAAATAATGACCACACGTCCTGTTGGTTGAGTTTTCTGTGGCATTGATAAAAACAGACATTTCCATCTTCGTGCAGTTCTCACATAACAAATTCATTATAATTTCTGTCATTTTGGTATTTTCGTATTTTAGACTTTGTAAAAGTAGAGTACGATTGTCCTTATCTCTATCCTCTAAGATATCTTCCAATGCAAAAAATTCTGGATTGCTTTCATAAACCCATGTAAAAATGTCACCCCCATATTCCAGATTTTGTGAACAAAGAGAAATAAACGATTCCCCCTTAAAAGTCCTTGTTTTAACCAAAAATTCAACGTCTGTTATTACTTTGTTTCGATCTAAAAACATTTTCAAGTCGTCTAATTGGCCACCCTTCACAATTTCCCAAAAACTATAAACACACTCACATATAGTTAAAATCCCGCCTTCGTCTCTCAAAGACTGCTCTATGAAGGATAAAGCGCCGGCATAAGTTGAAATAGCATATGCGGCAGGACCAAATGAAACAGTTTCCTCATATATACTAAAATGTTGTAAATAGATTAACTGCTCATATAAAGAATGGCTATCAGATCTGCATAAACATAGAATTAGCAAAGAAAGCAATGTGTCTGCATCTAAAAATTCATCTGCTGAAAGACATTTAAGTACTTTTAACAATAACTCACATTTTTCTCTATGAAGCTTTCTTTTTGAAATCTCCTTAATTAGTAAAACAGCTTTGTCTATTCTTCTTTCATAATCTATAACAGTTTTTAATGAAAATGCACTATCGTTGTTCTCCAAGTATAAAGGAGTTGATAAAACATTTAGTGATATTTGGCTAATTGCAGACAAAAAAATCCTATCATTCTTGGTTACCTGTTTTATGATACTTATTATAGGTTTGTAACAACACTTTTCTACATATTCTGAGACTGTTTCTTGTAAATTAGGAAGATCTTTAAATTCTTTTTTATTTTTACAAAACTCTATACTTTGGTCAATTATCCCTGAGAAAGCTTTGGATATTTCATCAAAGCTATGTTTTTTGTAGGAATGCTTCAGTTCTTTCAATTGAAAGTCTAAACTGGATTTGAGACTATTGGTCACATCCTGGTGAAGAGCTAGAAAACGCTCAAATTTAAGGGTTTCCCCATTTTCAGTTTCCTCTTCTTCTGAGTCTAATGGATTGTTTACGATTTGTATATTTTGTGGCAACAAACAATTCAATATGTTATTATTGTCTACTAGACATATATCTATGAATAAAAATAAAAAGTGAGAATCAGCAAAAAAATAATCATTAAAATTCGGGAAATATTGGACATCAAGTATCTTTATCCTCCTGACGTTATTCAGTATTATATTAAAATCACTTATTCTTATGTTGCTTTCCTTATTATTCAATGTTTTGTACCAATTATTGTTTGGATCATCTGAAGTTACCAGTATATGGGAACTGACGAATTCTTCGCATAGTTTTATAGGTATTTGTGAATGTGTATCGTACTTTAATAGTTGCTCAAATGGTGGGACTAATAGTATAAAATTTTGGAATTTCAATTTTTCAAAAATTTTAGATAGAGGTGATGTTTTGGGATTAGGACAATTGAAAAGTGCATTAATTAGTGGATTTAATAAAGTTGGAAGTTGTGGCAATCTATCATTCGACATCGAACCACCTAATATTTATATACGATTTTTGAGTAACTCTAAAGTAGCAGGTCTATAACAGTGCTAAAGAGTAGGAATAGGATATTATTAGTAACTGTAACGTATACGTATATCAATTATTAAAATGAACTTGTTTTTATGCTTTGCAGTATTTAATATTTAATCTTACCAAAAGATAAAAGGTAGTTTTATATGTTAAAAATTTCTGGTATTAAGCTTATAACAGGAGCAGGGATTGTATATATAACATAATCACGTGATGATATATCACTACTGACGAGCATGTTATATCCATGATATAAACTTTTTGTATCGATTCAAAAAAAAAAAAAAAAAAAAAAAAAAATTCGTTTTTCGTTTATACTTTTTTTTTTTTTTTTTTTTTTTTTTTTCATTCTTGCGTGTAAAGTTTTAGTTGAAGTTTTAGTTGAAGTTTTAGTTGGAGTTTTAGTCGAAGTTTTAGTCGAAGTTTTAGATCAAGTTTTTTTAAAAAAAAAAAAAAAAAAAGAAAAATCAATCAGAACCAAATAAACCATGGGCAAAGGCAAAAATAAAAACCATGATGATAAACCAAGATCCTCACGTGGATCAAATGGCCATAGTATAAGACATAATCATAAGAGAATGGAAATGAGACATACTGGTGGTTCTTCCATTTCTAAATTTCCCGTTAAACTAGCCATGTGGGATTTCGATCATTGTGATCCTAAAAGATGCAGTGGGAAAAAATTAGAAAGATTAGGGCTAATAAAATCGTTAAAAGTTGGCCAAAAATTTCAAGGCATTGTTGTATCACCGTCAGGTAAATCAGTGGTTTGTCCGGCAGATAAATCAATAGTAGAGGAAAATGGGGCTGCAGTGGTGGAATGTTCTTGGGCTCGTCTAGAGGAAGTTCCATTTGAAAGAATAGGTGGCAAACACGAAAGATTGTTACCTTATTTGGTTGCTGCAAACCAAGTCAACTATGGAAGACCTTGGAGGTTGAATTGTGTTGAGGCTTTGGCCGCTTGTTTTGCTATTGTCGGACGAACTGATTTGGCTGAGCAATTGTTATCTAATTTTTCCTGGGGGTTAGGTTTTTTGGAGTTAAATAGAGAATTACTTGAAATCTATCAACGTTGTACGGATTCGGACTCTGTGAAAAAGGCAGAAGAAGAGTGGTTAGCTCTAATAGAAAGGGAACATGAAGAGCGTAAAAATCAATTAAGAAATGAAGATCTCTGGTCAACAGGGAATGTCAATAGAAAACCAAACCATACAGAAGATCACGATTTATTAGAAAATAGCGACGATATAAATTATAACACCGCCAACCTTGAATTTGATTCATTAGGCAATATTGTTGCCAATCCAACAAAGGAGTTAAAATATGATCGTTTGGGTAATATAATTGAATCTGATACTTTGGATGAACAGGCTGTGGAACTTCAAGAAGAAGAAGAGGAAGAAATTCCAACTTTGGTTAAGAGTGTTGATAATTTACGTATATAAATTGAGAAAAAACTTGTATTATTATTTCTGACATTTTTATTACTATTTTATCTATGTTTTGTATCTAAATTATCTTAAGTGGAACTGGATAAAATTTAATCTTCTTTTTTTTCTTTTTTATCCTATGTAAAAAATGTGACTTATTATTAATATCCTTTCCCGTACTATTGCACACAGATGGACTTTTTATTGTCAGCTTTTTTTATTTTTTTTTTATTTTATTTTTTTTTTATCTTCTCTCCTGCTGTAATATTTTCAGTCCACTCACCTGTGTCCTTTAACCTTGTCACTATTAACTACTTCCAATGATGAGCTAATTGTAATCTGTTTTTGTTTCTACCCCCCCCCTTTCCTATCATTGTTTGTTACACATTTCCAATTTAAAAGGCTTAAAGAAACTAAGCATGAGCTTAAAATTTGATGATATCCAACCTATACATACTGTTTTTTACGCAGTTTTTCATCCCATGGAAGGAACAAAAATCAGTTTTCAATTTCCAGAATCTAACCTGAGCAAAGCAAATGTAAACTTTAACACTATAAAAAACTATGTTATTCCCAAGCCGCAGTTATGCAACAAATTATTGACATTCAAATACGGGAATTACAGGATTGTAGGCTATCCTGTGAATGTAAAAGCTCCTTATTATGCTAGAAATTCGTTTAATTTTAATTTTGTTTACGTGTTTCCATATGATTGCGCAACAACTCCTTACGAACCGTCCATTGAAAGATTGGGCAAAATGTTTAGTGTTTTGGAGGAACAGTCCCAAATTCTCTCAAAGGCCGAGATGGATCCTGTTTATTTTCAGGTAAAATCCAATAAAATCAAAGGGCTAGACGATATCAATACACAAGATAAATCATCACCAGATGTCTGTAGTAATACTACTAATGAAAAATATAATGATATCATAAATGAAATTTTGGGAGGATCGCCTCAATTATGTATACCAGACTTTTTAACTAAGCTTTATCAGGATTTGAATAACTATTCAGAATGTTTGATTCCAATCGATCCAGGTAACTCGATCGATATAAAGTTGTTTCCATTATTAGCACCACCTACTGCCTCAGTATCTGTAGAAGATGTTCCTATAACAACTGTAAACTTAACCAAACTAATCGATGCGAACTGGGACCCAACCATGCTAAAAATTGTCCCATATATAAATGGGGTCAACAGCATAGCGAAAATAGCAAAAATAAGCGATAGTGATGTGAATTTAGTTATAGAGTGTGTTAATCATTTGATTTATTACAATTGTGTTTTGATCCTTGATATATTTCAGTTTAGCAATATATATGCGCCAACATCTGATATTTCCAAATTTTTAACCAACCCTTTATTAGCAAATGAGTGTCAAAAGTATATTATAACAAGAAACACCGAATTTTTGTCGTTAGATTTCAACAAAAAATCTAGTTTTAGTCAGCAAAAGCCAACAATGAGGACTCTCCATTCAAGCAGTACAATAAATAGCAACACTAAAAAAAGATTGCCATCAATATCTTCTAGTTCCTCGAATTTTGACAATAAGCTTTCTACCTCCTCTTTGTCATCAACCTTCTCCAAAAACAGAAACTCGTTAGACTTTAGCGTTACAAGAGATGATTCCAACAACACAATTTTGTTGCCAACAAAATCATGCATATTTGATTTATACAGATCTCTATCTCAGGGGAAACTTTTAAAAGATTGGTATAGAGAAAATATACAGACACTAAAATCAAATAATATTGATATCAGGAGATTTATAGTATTTGGCATTACAAGAGGACTAATTTACAGATGCTATTCGTATCCGCTTTTAAAAAACAGTGTTGAATTGTTTAATGTGATTAATATTAATTCCGAAGATTTTAAAAAATTCATGAAAAATAAGAAAAATAAGGAAAAAAAACTATTTTCAACAGCCGACATTAAGCCAGATATGGAAACTTTTTCTACTTTAAAAAAACAAAATTCTGGATCTATTAATAGTAAATTGACAGCAGAGTTAAGACCCGAAAACATTGCCGACGAGATATTAAAAGAGGTTTACCAGAAACTGAATAGCAAAAAGCAAAATTTGGAAAATGAAAGACGAATTACAAACCCACTCTCCATTCTTCATAGCACCAGAAGTAATAGTGATCCAAGTTCCTCTGCAATTTCTAGAGAGCGATCACAAAAGGTATCTAGAAGAAACAAAGTTCTGTTTGACACTATTTCTAACGACAGTGACGCAGGAGAAGGATCGATCAACACAGAGACAAAGGAGAGGGATTCTAAGGACATAGAAATATTAATAAAATGTCTTCGTAATGCAGATTCTATGGATCGTATTTGTACAGTATTACAAAAAGATAGAGAAGAAGTAGAAAACTTGCTTCACGATATTTCAACTTATAGTTTAGTAAATAGCTAAATTATAATAATTGTTATACATTTTTTTTTTTTTTTTTTCACTCTATAACTTTATTCCTTTTGTTTAGAATACCCATTTCGCTTTCCTCAACAATATCAGATTTAACATCGTCATCCAATATATGTGTCCGTTTTCTTAGGATGGTAGGGCTTTGTGCTGTATTATTGTGTCTTTTTATGATAGTAGTCTCCCCTGGTTGGTTAACAGATGCGTGCGATATTCCATTCTCTATGGGAACCATTGGTCTCAATGGTGTTTTCCCTGTGGAACCAACCGGTTTTAACTGTTTATACTCTATATGCTTAAGTATTTTGTCTAGGGTTGATTCATTTTCTTTGTTTTTGTTGTCATTATTTTCTATCAACTTTTCCAAACTATCACCCATATCCTTGATATTTTTTCGAATTGATTGGTAATGGCCCAAGTTCGATTTTAGTTCTAATTTCATCATATCTTGTGACGAAGATAACTCGTTTAAACCAGAAAAAAATCGGGAACCTTCTTTTGCATCGCTTAATTTTGCACATTCTTTATCTAAGCTATCTAATTGGATTTTGACCAAGTTTTTAAATTCAGCATTCGTAGTTTTGTTTTTTTGAAGTGTTTCTTGGATGCAAGTTATTGAATTTTTAAAATTGATTTCAAATTTATTATTTAATGAATCAGAATGATTGATTTTTTCTATAGTCTCATCTAATTTCAGTCTTGTTGGATTTAATGCTTTGTTTTCAGAGGCAACTAAATCTGTTGTTATATGCTTCAACGAGTCCATAAGCATGGTTTTGCTGTTTTGTAAATGATCTTCCATCAATTTCTTCATACTAGCCAATAATTCATTAGAATCTTCAGTTAAATGAGTATAGGTTGTCAATAATAATGGTGATATAACTGCTTCACAATCCACGTTAAATAGATCTTCATTCAAAATATAACGGAATTCGTTACAATATTCACTTATTTCGCTTAACCCGGTAGTAATATTACATATTTGCTTTGCTGTCACCTGCTTTAAATTTTCAATATGAGAAGTAATATCATCAAGATCTTTGGTTGAAACATCCACTTGAGTGTCTACCACATTTTGAATTTCTTGGACATTTTTAGATTTGATTTTCTGAAATGTTTCCATGACATCTTTTTTTATCGATTCGATTAGTGTTGTTGTGTTTCGAGGGCGGTCAGCAGATGAAACGATCACTTCCTCTACCTCATGTGTACCAATGTTTGTTTCTAGTATGTCTTGTATTCTCGATAAATACTGATCTATATTACCTTGTATTTCCCAGAGGGTATTATCTAAAATTTCTTTAATCCTATTTTTAGAATTTCTCTTGTCTTCATTGTAATAATTAACAGTATCCTGCATCAAAGTTATAGCTTCGGCCAATTGTTTGGCATGGTCTACCAAATTCTCTTCGTTTTTATGTTGTTTGTCCATTTTTTCATATATGTAATCAATCACTGTATTTAATTCCAAAATTTTTTTTTTTTGAAGCTCAAGTTTTCCTATAAACTTTTGCTTCTCTTTTAAATATTCCTCATTCTGAGACTTCAAATATTTTATCAACCTCTTAGCTTCTATGACTTCTGTTTTAGAATTTTCATAATCCCTCATCAATTCATCATAATTTTCCGACTCTAAATAAATCCCCTCTTTATTTTTAGTGTTATACAAATCTGCCTTGAGCTTGGAGAGTTCGGTAGCTAAATTTTTTACTAGTATGTCTTTTAAAAGAAGTTCACCCATTTCCGGTTTATTTTTAATGTTTTTGGCCTTGGTTGCATATTCTAAGGTACTACTTGTTTCATCAAAATTCATCTGGGCTGGTGATATCGTGGCTATCAATGCAGTTTTGGTATTCCCACCTAGAGAGTCTTGCAATAATCGTGTTAGCTTCGATTCTCTAAAGGGGACGTGTGGATTTTTGTCAGCCAATGAATTTATTACTCTTCCTAACGTTAATAGACTTTGATTTATCGAACCAGCTTCTTTAATTCTCTGGTTTTGTGCTCCCGATTTATTAATGTTTTCTGAGCCTGCTAAATCTACTAAATTCATTTTTGAAATCCTGTACATCTCATCGCGATCATTCGTTTTTTTGTACAACAGTATCGTAAATATAGTGTGAGATCTACTTGAAAAATCGTTCATTTTGGTGGATGCTACTTGTCTTAATTTTAAACCTCTTTGTAATAACCTGATTCCTTGCTGCGCCGAGCTTATTTCAAATTCTTGTAAATTTTGTATGTAAATGCCAGTGTCATTGTTTCTTTCTCTGGTACCATTAGTCGTGGCATTATTGTCTTGAAATGATAAAGATGAACTGTTTCGACTGCTGATACGGCTAAGACTAGATCGTCTGCTGTTCGAGATCGAAGGTGTGCTTCTAGTAAAACTTTTTCTCTTCATTGTGTTATTAGCAGCATCAGTATTATGAACATATCTTTTGGCTTTATAGGTATGATTCCTACTATTTTTAGGATTTGAATCAAAAATTTTTAGTTTCTTAACATTGCTGTCCGATATAGTCGTTGATATTGGATACGCTAACAAATCTTTCAATTCTTCATTGTATAGCTCGATGAAAGAACACTTTACTATGAAATCTGAGTTTTGCTGGTCAGATTTTAAATGGTCAAAAAGCTTGAACAATATCCTAGGTATAATTCCAGCTTCATCAACTAGCTCTCCATTACGCAAGTTTTCATCCCCCGTCATAGTATATGTTTTCCCAGTAGATGTCATACCATATACTAGTACAGTACAGTTGTAGCCTTTGACAAACTCTGTAAAAAGTGGATTTGCAATTTCTTGGAAAATAAGGTTTTGATCTGCACTTGGTCCAAATACTTTATCTACAAGGTATTTTTTGGAGGTGAGTTGTGCCGCTATTCCAATATCGCCAGATGTATTAATTATTACTTCATTCTTTCCCATTATATCAGGTACGGTCACTACAACTGGACTTTTAGCCTCAACCTCACGTTTATTCCTACTTCTGCATCTCACAGCTACAAGTATATTTAATTCTTCTTCGTTTTTATTGCTATTGATATTGGTATCAATTTGTTTAATACTCATGGTTGTATATGGTACTATACAGACCTGGATTTATCTATATATATATATTAGCACCTTTTTATTTTTGTTTTTGCTTTTGTTTTAAACTCTTGCTGGAGGCTGTTTTCTCTGTAAAATTAGAAAAAGATTTACCGTAAAAGTATTTCTAGCATTATTACAATATATTTCTTTTAAATGATATTATAAGATAGACAAACCAGTAAACAAATAACTAGTAAACAGATAATTGATACACATAAAAGATCCAAGCTATAAAAAACGAAGGAAAAAAAAAAAAAATAAAATAAAATAAAATAAAATAAAATAAAAAAATATAAATAAATGAACATTGGCTTAACGCGTTTTTTCTTTTCCTTTTTTTGATGAAATCTCTCTTTATTTCCGTACAAAAAAAAAAACAAAAAAAAAATTGGCCCCATCATTAAAACCAAACCACAAATTGAATAACAATTACGAAATAAAACTTACAAGAAATGTGTGAAAATATATTGCCTTTTTTTACATATGGCAAAATTCTCACAGCAAGCTTTTGTAATCTTGTTTTATTTATGTTGCTTTTCAATCAATTAATTAAAAAAATCGTATGTCTATATATCCATCTGTTATACAGAAATAATATAAAAATCCAATGGTCTCGATTCAAGCTATAAAATAAAAACGTAACATCACCATAGATGATCATATATATTTAAAAACAAAATAAAAAATGCATTAGTTTAATAGTTAGAAGCATTTCCCCCCCCCCGTTTATATTCTACACAGTTATTGCCAGGGTACATAAAATACCAGTCCACTATTCTCAACTCCTTTCTTTTTTATCGTTCTCAGTAACATTGGGACTGACACCATTTTCATCATCCAAAGTGGTGGAATTAGACAAAACAGTGTTGATGCTTTTTGCCTCTGTATCCGCAATGTTATTTCTCTTTTTATGGTGTTTTCTCTTTCTCTTTTTCTTTACGGGTTCATCAGTTGTATTTTCATTTGTAGAACTCTCGCTTTCCTTTGGAATGGTTTCTATAACTTTATCTTTATTTTCAGTAGTTATGTCATTCGAAATAGCCTTTTTTTGTTTTTTTTTAACGCTTAATGGATTTGGACCTTTACGTCCATTTCTTTTCCTCTTCAAAATGTTTTCTTTATCATCGATGTTATTATGATCGCTTTGAAAGTTTAGTCCAGCATTTTTAGAATCATTTAAGCCAGAAGTCAATTTTTTTTCTTCTTGCTGAACATTGAACCTATTACTAGCATCACTTAATGGTTCCATGACCATAACACTCCTATTCATATGAATAATAGGAACCCCAGGAATCTTTCTCAATTTTCTTCTTAACTCGACATTTTGGGAGCATACAACATATCTGTGCTTATTTTTGTTATCTACATTAACAACACTGAGTATACAATCTTTAGGACTTTCTGGAGCCTTAATGGAGTGATTACAACGACGTCTTTCAAAACTTTTGGCTTTATCAATAACTGTCTGATCAGCTGCTTCATACAATGCTTGGATACAACATTGTGTAATCATTGGCTTAATTTTTTCGGCATTTAAAGTTTTTTTTAAACCTTTTATTAAGTCAAAGGATGTTTGACAAGTGTCTAATATGATTTCATTATCAATTAAAATTTGGTACGGTTCTCTAAATTTGAAAGCGTGGCTATAAACTAGCATTTGCTTTTTGTAGGCTTTAGCTCTCTTTTGACGCATATTTGTTATTTTTAGTTAGCTGGTCTTTTTTCTTTTTTTTTTTTTTTTTTTATTTTTGATTTTGAAGTATAAAGTTATGTCTTCTGAATGGAGAAAAGTAAAAGTGTTGACAAGAATAAAACAACTAAATATACAAGTTTTTTGTATCCTTTTATTATTATTATTCTTACTGTTTCTCGACATTTAAAAAGCAAAACCAAAAAAAAAAAAAAATAAAAAAAAAAAAAAAAAAAAAAAAAATAAAATAAAATAAAATAAAAAGAAAAGATGAACTAAATTATATATATATATATATATTTTTTTTTTCTCCGCGAAAAACCAAAAATGTTAGACACGTCTTCAATAAATAAATAACCTTCAAAAACCACATGCTTGTCTCCCAATGAGAAATAATTTAATGCAGTCTAAAAAAGAATAACGACAAGATATTATTTTCTTTTTTTATGTCTATTCTCGACAAGCAGTGCAGTAAGACCCAGTACTACTTATTCTCACTATTTCTAATTCCAGTAACGATGTTGTTGTTATGCTCATTCGTACGAATATTAACACAAAAAGATCGAACTATATCGCCCAAGTGTTCCAATATTCTATTTATTTGGAAAATAATAAATATTAAAAGAACAAATTTGATTAACTTGGAATGTGTTGATAATGTAGGAAACCATTTATCAATCAAAACATTAATTCTAAGAGATAACTTGATAAAATATGCTTCAAAAGTGTTGTATCTAGCAAATATCTTGTTTCCATCCGCGTCATTCAATAATTGACGTTGTTCAATATAAAGATTTGCGCTTTTACATGTTTCTAAATCATTTGCATTTTTATCAGGGTTATCAGAGGAAACTTTATTTGAAGTTTCATTCGACGAAGAAGGAGAAGATCTTTCCGTTTCTTTTCTTTTACCATTTTTGTCTAGGTCTTTTGCACTTAATTTGTTTTCTTTAATGATATTAATATTGCTAGGAACGGTCATTTTTCTAGGTGGGTCAAGTTTCTTAGCACCTTTGTACGTTTTATTAATATTTTTTTTGGTGCTACCATTATTTTCGTCGCTATTAATATTATTCACATCAACAACATGCAATTCTGGTCGTTTAACCTCAAATGTGTCTCTCTTCTGTCGCTGTAATTCATGTTGTACCAAAAAATTATTATTCTTATTATTCTTATTATTCTTAATGTGTTCACGATAATGCTCTTTTATATTACCATTTTGATAAATCATTGAAGAGGTGACGGTTCCTTGAAATGCAACGTATGGTTCTGGAAGGGAAGGTTTTGATATTGGGGGTGCAGGTGGTATTCTTTTTTGCGCTATACTAAGGGGAACATAATTATCTTTCAAGGTAAAATTATCTACATCTCTTTGGGGATATGGGACCATAAGCCTTCTACCACTGGAGCTTAAATCTTCACTATCATCAGTAACGTTATTGTTCATATATTCATTAGGCATTTGTTAATTAAAAAATTGAGTGTGTTATTTATCCTTGTTAATAGGATGTTTATGGCAGAGATTATCAAACGAGGTTTCAAAAAAGAAAAAAAAAATAAAAAAAAAATTAAAATAATAATTTTGGCTTTAAATGCATTCATAATCCATTAAAGGTTAGATTCTTACGTATACTAATAAACTTAAGTTACCCCCATCAACACCTTGTGGCCGAAATATAACCAAGGATGTTAACAAGTGGTATTATTGGGAGCCTGGATAACTTCTAGTCAAAAGACAAGCAATAATATCAATTAAAAACTATTATAATATTAAATAATAATTATATAAAATACTTGTATGTATATAAATTCCACCAAATAAAATAAATCCTAGTAACAATAAAACATAACGATAATAACAACGGAATGACACGATTTGCTAAAAAAAAATAAAATAAAATAAAATAAAATAAAATAAAATAAAGGCAAAAGTTAAAAGGACAAAGATGCTAAATTATAAGAAAAGCAAAATAAAAATAAAGCAAAAATCTCTAAATTATATCATCAATAATAAACTGTTAAGGGGAAAAAAAAAGGCAAAAAAAAAAAGAAAAAAAAAAGATAAGCTAAATTTAAAAACAGCATATATGAATAGTAGATCTTCCTGTACCATTATAAAACTCCCTCTAACTCATCTAAAAGTTTGGCGAATTAACCACAGTATCCACTTGCCACTCTTTCCTCTCATTCATCTGAGCCATTGCTTTCATACCCATGCGTAAAAGGAAATTCAAAATAATCTCAAATCCTCAAACAAATGTCTAACTTCCTCAAAAATGTTATCAGTCTTGCCACCTATAGAGTCCACCAAGGAGCCCAAAGTTTCTTGCAAGCGACTCTCATCAAGTCTCTCCTCGTGTTCCCTCTCATTACCAATATCTTTGCCCCAGAAATCTGACAAATCTTCGCCACCACCGTTAAAAATTAACAAGTTTGGTGTTTCAGAATCAATATCACTCAAAACATCCTTAGTAGCAAAAGATAAAACCTTCTTTTTCAATAAAGCTGGTGTGATCTTAGAGGAACCTTGGTAATATGCACTATCAGAATCCGGCTGCAAGGACAAATAATAAGTCAATAAACCAGCAACGTGTGGTGAGGCCATAGAAGTACCAGACAAGACAGCAGTAGCACTGTCGGAGCCAATATATGTAGATAAAATATTCAAACCTGGAGCAAAAACATCCACACAAGACCCCCAGTTAGAGAAATAAGCTCTGTCGTCACTCAAAGTGGAAGCACCAACAGTAACCGCATTTTCAGCAGCAGCTGGAGAAGTGTTACAGGCATCTTGATCCTCATTACCAGCAGCAACAGCAAAATGCAAACCAGCTTTAACGGCAGCGTTAACAGCCAAGTCCAAAGTTGGTGATTTGCCCCCGCCCAAAGACATGTTAGCAGTGGAACCCTTGAATTTTTTATTATTCTTTTTAACTTCAGAAGTGTGCGATTCAGCTGCATATTCAACACCTTTAATGACATCGGACATAGTACCCGAACCATTTGATCTCAACACTTTGACAGCAACGATCTTTGCCTTCTTGGCAACACCATAGCTGTTTGAACCAATCGTACCGGCACAATGAGTACCGTGTCCATTTCCATCGATGTCCTCATCGTCATATGGAATGGTTTTACCCCAAACGGCTCTACCATCAAACTCAACATGTTCCACATTGACACCTGTATCTATGACATAAGAAGTGACACCTTCTCCGGCATTATCATCAAACAGATACTTATTGAAACTGCCCAAATTCAATTTTTCACGATGAGAGATACGAGCTAAACCCCAAGGGGCACCATTTTGGGTATCAAAATCATTGGCATACACCATTGAATCTTGTTCAACGTAATCGACAAAGGGGGTTGCACGAATAAAATCAACAACTCCCTCGGTGAAATATCCAACATAACCAGATAATAAACCATCTCCAATAGAGAAAGAATCTTGAATACCACCCTCCTTAACTATGGCTTTGACTCCATACAAATCATCTGTTGTAGTAGAAGTGAAAAAGGGATCGTTTGGTGACAAGTTACTAACAACATTCAAATGGACTTCAGAAATTAGTTCCTTATGGAAATCAATTTCTTCTGCAGAAATGCCCTTTTTAAAAACAATAATGTAGCGGTTTGGAATAATTTCGTTTTTGTTACTATTAGTGTTTACAATAGGAGCTAGTTTAAAGTTCTTTTCGCCCTCGGCATCAGCCATATAAACATCAATTGTATTCTTACCCAAAGCAGCCAAAGCAGAGTCCAAAGAATCATACTCAGAGTCGGATTCATCATGATGCTTGCCCTTCATAAGACCGCAACCCTCATGTTTAGACTTGTGCTTAGGACTGTCTTTAGCAGCAGGAACAGAAGTGGAGTCGATTTCTGGAATAACTAGAGCACTACCTAAAGCAACCAAAACAGACAAAGGTAATAACGTGTTTGAAACTTTCATTGTGAATTAAACGTGATTTTGAATTTATTATTTTTTTTTTTTTCCTTTCTTTTTCTTTTTCTTTTGTTAATTGTCAGGAAATATAGACCAGCTATTTATTTGCAAATATTTTGGTGGTTTTTATTTTGTTATAATTATTTTTTTATAATTATTTTGTTTTTTTTTTTCTTTTCTTCGTCTGAACTAATTTTTAGTCTACCGTAAAAAAAAAAAGGGGGGGGGATAGATTTGATGTTATATAAATGATGGTTTGTAATGTAATATCAACGTCTATATTAATATTACTAGTAACAAAAAAAAAAAAAGGTTTATTTATTTTAAATGTTTGATATGTTTTTTTCTTTTTTTATCTTTTTGTTTTTGCAGAGGAAACTATAGTGATAATGCTTTATGGAGATTAACTAATCGCGTCTAAAAACTTTAAAGAAAAAGAAAAAGAGAATAGGTTAAGAGTTGAAAACACTTTAAATATCTTCTGTCTTTATATAATGTATTTTTTTAAAAAAAAGAAAAAAGAAAAAAGAAAAAATAAAAAAAAATAAAATAATCTAATTTAAAATTCGCTTATCTATCTTTTTTAAGGGGTGCTGTCTGTAAGTGGAGGATAATAAATAGCTTTATAGTAAAAATAGCTCTATAGTAAAAATGGGTGGCAAAAAGCCTATCGGAGTAAATATTTTTTGTTAGTAAAAAAAAAAAAACTGGCGTAGAGTTTATACATAAGAATAAAAGTAAAATAAGAACAACGAGAGAAGGGTTAAAGGAGACGAATAACAACTGTATTACTCTTCTGATAATGCTCAACTAGAAAAATGATAATTTGTTATTAAATGGTATAGTAAAACTAGTACTCATTCTCTTTATTAAAATAAAAAAAAAAGGTGATAGCAGGTCTTTAGCATGATGTGTGTGGGTGTGTAAGTTTTATTTTTTTTTTTTTTTTTTTTTTTCTTACGTTAACCCCTAATATATAGTACCACTAGGGCAATATCTGTGGTAATTGTACTATCAAAATTAATATTATTATCATTACCAACGTCATTATCTAAAAATAGCAAATAAAAGCAAACATTACAAATTGTATATTATCTCATCTATACATACATGTAAAGATAACAAGCATCAATTTATCATCCCAATCCTCCATATCTTCGTAGATCATTATTGCTATCATTACTTATAAAACAAAATAAAACATTTTTAAGTCAGTAATCATGTTTTTGCTTATTCTTAACTTGTTATTGTGGTCATTAAAAAGATACTAAATATTACAAGCAAACAAAAAACAAAAACAAAAAAAAAATAACCTCTTCCTCAAAACATGAGTCAACCTCATTTGAACTATTTCTATAATATTATATATGACCTCATACACGCCACCAGAAAGACAAAAGACATCGTAACAAAGATAGTGAACATGGGCGTCCTACTTATCTTCTTTAGTTGAACATAGTCAAACATAAATATTTTAATTAAACAATACCTCCAGCTGTTTAAAAAAAAAAAAAAAAAAAAAAAAAAAAAAAAAGGAATATCACCATAATAACAACTATATATAATAATAATAATAAAATAACACTAAATACATAACAAACTAATTACAATAATGACTCATTATAAAGTAAAAATTGGCAAAACCCAGATCGTTCATGGTTTTGGTCCAATCATTTTTTCTGGAACAACCCATTCGTCAAATTCCTTCTCTGTCAAAACACCCAACTCTAAGGCAGATTCTTTCAAAGTAATACCCTTGTGGTGAGCATTTTTGGCAACTTTAGAGGCAGCATCATAGCCGATCTTTGGATTCAAAGCAGTAACCAACATCAAAGACTCATGCAATAATTTGTTGATCTTACCGGTATTAGCCTTGATACCATCAACACAATGGATTTTAAATGAGTGACAAGCATCGGCCATCAACCTAATAGAACGCAATAAATTAGCAATCAAAACTGGCTTGTAAACATTCAATTCGAATTGACCACCTGCACCGGCATAGGTGATGGCAGCGTTATTACCCATGACTTGAACACAAACTTGGGTCATGGCTTCGTTCTGGGTTGGGTTAACTTTACCAGGCATAATGGAAGAACCTGGTTCATTTTCTGGCAAAGCCAATTCCCCGTAACCACATCTTGGACCAGAACCCAAGTATCTAATATCTTGAGCAATCTTGAATAAGGAACAGGCAACAGTGTTCAAAGCGCCAGAAGCCTCAACAATAGCATCATGGTTGGCCAAAGCTTCAAACTTGTTTGGAGCAGTTTTGAAATCAATACCGGTCTCCTTGGAGACTTCCTCAGCAATCTTTTCAGCAAAACCAATCTTGGTGTTCAAACCAGTGCCAACAGCAGTACCACCTTGAGCAATGAACTTCAAGTTAACTAAAGAATGCTCAATACGACCAATCCCATTGGTTAATTGTTGAACGTAACCAGAAAATTCTTGACCTAAGGTCAATGGAGTAGCATCTTGCAAATGGGTCCTACCAATCTTGACAATATCTTTAAATTCCTCAGACTTTTTAGCCAAAGAATCTCTCAATTGAGTAAGCTTTGGTAATAAGTCATGAGTAATTTCAGTAACAGCAGCAATATGCATAACAGTTGGGAAAGTGTCATTAGAAGACTGAGATTGGTTGCAATGATTGTTTGGGTGAATTTGCTTAGAACCCAACTTACCACCTAATAATTCAATAGCTCTGTTCGAGATAACTTCATTGGCGTTCATATTACTCTGAGTACCAGAACCAGTTTGAAAGACAACTAGAGGGAAATGCTGGTCCAATTTACCAGAAATCACTTCATCGGCAGCTTTCTGGATAACTTTAGATATACTTGGATCTAAAGTACCAAAGCCTTCATTAACTCTGGCAGCAGACTTCTTGATAATACCAAAAGATTTGATAATTGGTTCTGGCATTCTTTCTCTTGGACCACCAATCTTGAAGTTTTGGAAAGACCTTTGGGTCTGAGCACCCCAGTATTTATCAGCTGGGACCTTGATTTCACCGAAAGCATCGGTTTCAATTCTAAATTGTTGTTGTAAAGATGTATTAGTAGTAGATAGCATCATTCTACTGATCAAAACAGTATGCTTGTTGTTGATTGACCTTAAAAAATTGGTTCTTGTGGTAGTATTTCTTAACATTTTTGTTCCGGATAAATATCTTGTTTGTCAAAAAAGTAAAAAAAAAAAAAATTTAGAATATATTATTAAACCCGTAGACCGAATTTTTTTTGTTTTGGTTTTTTTTTTTTTTTTTTTTTTTGATACTTTTCCCTGGTAGTTTCTAAGTTTGTTTTATTATCTACTAAAACAAAAGTAAGAGCTTGTTAAATAAACATAAGAATACTTAAGTTAAGGGGAGGGTAGGAAGATGGAAAGAAAGAAAAAAAAAAAATTTAAAAAAAAAAAAAAAGAAAAAAAGAAAAAATTAAAGTCATTCTAATCTTAACTCAGACTAGGGTGGATATATATATATATATAAACCAGAGTGGATTGTTAAGAAATGCTATGAAGGCGGTTAGACTCGAAAGAAATTATATAAATCTAAACAAAAATGGAAACAAGATCTACTAAAAGGATAAAGTGTTTTCATTATATATATAATATATATAAGTGTGAGCGTATATGTGCGTTTAAGGGATGCATGCATGTGTATAATATAATTTAATAAAAATAATATTTTTATTTTCCCTTTCGTCCTCTTTTGTCTCTGCCAATTAAATAATTAATATATGAGAACCAATCAGGAAACAAGCTAGATGAATTGTTGCTTTGTTAAAATATATCTTTTTTTTTTTTTTTTTTTTTTTTTTTTTTTTTTTTTTTCGCCGAGGCCTTGAAAAAAGAAGCTTATCAGTTTTCGGTTCCGAAATCGGAATATTCATTACTGGCTCAATTGAAAGTTTAAAAAGTTGGTAATTGCAACAAATCAATGAACATAGAGCCATTATCATCTTTTTAACTCTTCATATAATGGTAACTTTTTTACGTTATCTAACAAATTGCGATCATTAGTATCTAAATCAGTAATTTCTACTCTATTAATAACAAGAGCTTTTTTAACACTAACTCTACCTTCTACCTTTTGCTTAACTTTTTTCCATGTTCGACACTCTTTAAATAATCGTGTAAATGGTATACACACAAATTCTCCTGTGTATCTATCAAAAGTACACTCATTCTGAGATAGCTGCTTAATTATACAATCATCATTAGACACAAAGGGATTGTTATTCTTTTTATTGTTGTTGGTTAATTTCTCTACAACTTGTTCTTTGGTCCAAATAGGCGTTAATGGTGCCATAGTTTAAAAATACTTTGCTTCTATTTAGCTACTTGAGTCTAATACTATAATGGTTACAAATATGATAAGAGGGTTTAAAAAAGAAGAAAAAGAAAAAGAATTTTGATGATAGTGCTATCCTAAATGTCAATTGCTACATAAAACAAATTCTCTTTTAAACTTTTTTTTTTTTTTCTATTATTTTAAATACACGATAATAAAATATCATCGTGACTCGTACAAAATAACAATACAACACGTGATATAATCAATATTATATCCCAAAATGGAAATACCGTAAACATCAAATTTCCTGTATTTTATCATTTTTTGCGTTTTTGCTTTTTTTTTTTTTTTTTTTTTTTTTTTTTTGTTTTTTTTTTGTTTTTAGTAAAAAAGAATGAATTGCAAAGCATCTATGAGAGCATATTTACCAAAGTATCATAATTTTAACTTTAATTGCCTATGCTGCCACTATTGCAGCTGTTAAAAACAAAGAATCATCAGAAATATTGAGTCATACAAAACAATGGAAAAGTTGATTAACTTACAATTACTAGAAAAATTATATAACAAAAATTGTACATCCAATAAGGGTTTCAAATATGCATATGGTACCGCCGGCTTTAGATACAATGCTGATGTTTTAAACACCGTTATGTTTACCACGGGTATATTGTCTGTTCTAAGATCCATTTATCTACAAAATAAAACAATAGGTATTATGATTACTGCTTCGCATAATCCACCACAAGACAATGGTGTTAAAATTGTTGAACCAATGGGGGAGATGTTGGATCAATCTTGGGAATCAATAGCTACTGATCTGGCCAACTCTGCTTCAAACAGTTATAATGACTTCATTACCTATTTAAACCATCTAATTAAAGATAAGGGTATTGACCTTATTGATACCTCTAATGGTATTGGATCCGTTATTGTTGGCAGGGATTCTAGAGAAAGTGGGCCAAGATTATTGGAGACAGTTTTAGATGCCGTCTATTGTTTTCAACATGATAGTACTGAAAGGGTTTCCAAAATTTTAGATGCTGGCATTTTAACCACTCCACAGTTACATTATTTAGTTTATAAAACTAATGTTGCAAAAACACTAGAAAAAAATGAAATTGGTATTGGCTGTTATTTTGATGATTTTACGAGAGCTTGGCTTGATTTGTGTGAATTATACGGTTTCAGCACCGAACACTTGAAATTTGCATTGACCATTGATGCAGCTAACGGTGTTGGCGGTTTTCAAATGGAAAAAATGATTTCATTACTATTCACCTCGTGTAAAACTACTGTAGATGGTGGAAATAGTACTAATATCTCAATTGTTAACAATGATTGGCAAAAACCTAATTTGTTAAATAATAAATGTGGTGCTGATTATGTGAAAACGAACCAATGCTTGCCAAATGGTGTCGTTTCTAATAGCAAATTCAGCACAGGAGGAGAAAACACACAAAAATTAAACTGTTCCTTTGATGGTGATGCTGATAGAGTAATATTTTACTATCAAGACAATGAGAATAAAAGTAGCTTTCATTTATTGGATGGAGACAGAATCTCCACTTTATTTGCCAAGTTTTTTCAGCACTTATTAAAGGAATCAGGTTTGTTGGATGCTTCTGATAATGATATTAAAGTAGGTGTTGTTCAAACTGCTTATGCTAATGGTAACTCTACTAAATATATTACCGAAGTATTGAAAATGGATGTTTCTTGTACACCAACAGGCGTAAAACACTTGCACCATGAAGCTGTTGAAAAATATGATATTGGTATTTATTTTGAGGCCAATGGTCACGGTACAATAGTGTTTTCCGAGAAAATTAAATCACTAGTGAATAATAGCATGTCTAATGGTAACAAAGCTTTGAAAACTATTGAAATTTTTACTAGGCTAATTAATAGAACTGTAGGGGATGCTATCTCCGATATGCTAGGTGTTTTGGCAGTATTGTGTATATTAAACTTGACTCCTCAAGATTGGTATAATGAATATTCAGATTTACCAAATAAATTGATTAAAGTTGTTGTTCCTGATAGAACTGTATTTAAAACCACTAATGCCGAAAGACAATTAGTTTCCCCGGCCGGTTTACAAGGTAAAATTGACGAATTAGTTAGTTCTTATGGTGCTGATAGCAGATCTTTTGTTAGAGCTAGTGGGACTGAAGATGCTGTTAGAGTCTACGCTGAATCTAGCACCAAAGAAATGGCTGAAAGTTTAGCCGAGAAAGTAGGTCAACTAGTAAGCAATTGTTGTGGTGAATAGATATATATTTTTATAAAATATAAACGATATAAATGCAGCGAGACTATATAAAAGAAAACAAAGGAAATATTTAAAAAAAAAAATTTAACTAGTTATTTTGTGCTTTAAAAAGGTTGAATTGAATTGAATTGTTTTTTTTTTTTTTTTTTTTTTTTTTTTTTTCTGCTGCTTAGTAAAACTTTTTAGATCCAATTAAAAAAATTTTTTTTTTTTTTTTTTTTTTTTTAATAGAAAAAATGTGAAGCATATTATTAAAAAGAAACTTACTTCAAACAACACAAGATTTGTTTTATAATATTACTCAAAGTACTGTATATAATTTATTTATACATATATTAAAAAAAAAAATGGTACAGCCTTTGTTTAATTATAACATAATCATACACAGAGAAATATACAATGGCTAAAAAGACGAAAAAGGATAAGGAGGCTAAGAAGGCTCGTGCCGAAGCTAAAAGTAAGAAAAACTCAATAAAAGCAGATGCAAAAAATAAAAAATTGGCTAAAAAGTTAGGCGATGTTGAAGAGAATGATTTGGATATTGAGGAAGTATTAGCTACTTTTAAGAAGGAACAAGAGCAATTCGAACAAGTCACTACCGTACCAATTCAAAAGCCATCCAAAAGAATAAGCCCATGTATATTCAGTAATCCACTACATGGTAAGTCTGAACTTTTGATTTTTGGTGGAGAAACTACGGTCGGTGGCAACACAGTTTTTTATAATGAGTTGCTAAGCTATAATCCTACCAATGATCAATGGAAAAAAACTACATCTCAAAACTCACCAATGCCAAGATCTTCAGCGGCTGTAGCTACACATCAAAGTGGGATTGCTTTGATCCATGGTGGCGAATTCTCTTCTCCCAAACAGAATACTTTTTATCATTACTCAGATACATGGTTGTTGGATTGTTCAACTAAAGAATGGACCAAAATAGAACAGAAAAACGGACCCAGCGCTCGTTCAGGTCATAGAATGACTAGTTGGAAAAATTACATAATTTTGCATGGTGGGTTCAGAGATCTGGGTACTTCAACAACGTATTTGAATGATTTATGGTTATTTGATATTACTACATACAAATGGAAGCAGGTTGTATTTCCGCCAAATCATTTGGTTCCAGACGCTAGGTCTGGGCATTCTTTGATTCCAGCACAAGATGGTGTCATTTTATGGGGTGGTTATTGTAAAGTTAAAGCTCGTAAAGGTTTACAAAAGGGTAAAATTTTGACTGACTGCTGGTTTTTGAAAATGAAATCAGATCCATCTGCTATTAGATGGGAAAGAAGGAAAAAACAAGGATTTCAACCTTCTGCCAGGGTCGGTTGCTCAATGTCTTACCATAAGGGCAGGGGCATTTTATTTGGTGGTGTGTATGATTTTGAGGAAACTGAGGAGACATTAGAGTCTATTTTTTTTAATGATCTATTTTCCTATCAAATTGAAACTAATAGATGGTACAATTTGTCACTAAGACCACAAAGAAAGAAAAATAAATTGCTTGTGAAAAATAATAATAAAAATAGAGATGACGAATTAGAAGAATTACTAAATAGTATTTTAGAGAAGGCAAATTTGAATGATAAAGCTAGCGGAGATTCAAATGATACTGCTGATGATGATGCTGCTAGAAATGAAATTGAAAATGAGCTACAAAAATTAGAAAATAATGACGATGCTTGTGGTTCTTGTGAAGAAGCTGAAAATAAAAAGGAATACGAAGTTTCTGGGAAATTACCACACGCAAGATTTAATGCAGCAACGGCCGTGGTTGATGACACCTTTTTTATTTTTGGTGGTGTATGGGAATATGGTGAAAAAGATTACAGTATTGACTCTTTCTATAGCATCGATTTAAATAAATTGGATGGTGTTAAAATTTTTTGGGAGGATCTAGAAGAAGTTACCAGAGCCGAAGACTTGGGTGACTTAGATAGTGATGATGACGAGGAGGAAGATGATGATGAAGAAGAGGAAGATGATGATGACGAAGAGGAAACTAAAAATGAAAAACTTATTGCAGAAGACGAAGAGGAAGAGGAAGAATATGGTGTTGATGCTGAAGAAGAGCCTGAAATTCCAGATCCGCGACCATGGCTGCCACATCCAAAACCATTTGAAACATTACGTGCCTTTTATTTGCGTACTGGTGCTGATTTCTTGACTTGGGCTATTTCAAATAAAAGGGATGCTAGAGGTAAACATTTAAAGAAGCATTCGTTTGATTTATGCCAAGACCGTTGGTGGGAAAGACGTGAACAAGTTCGTATTGAAGAAGATAAATTAGAAGAATTGGGTGGTATTGGTGAAGTTATTGAAAAAGACACATCAAAGAATGTCAAAAGAAGATGAAATTAATATACGCAGACTTTTATTTTTTTTTTTTTTTTTTTTTTTTTGTTTTGTTTAATATTTATCTATATATAAATTAATATAAATTTGTAGTTTTTGTTGTTTCGTAAGAAACATATGTCACATGTGCTGTAGATAGAGAATATTACAGGCTAAGGGAAACAAACTCGTACCTTTATATTTTTGACACTTTTATCTAGGACTAGAAAATGTTGAGAAAATAAATGTACGGGTGTGTATATTTATTTTCTATCTGCCTGTTCGTCATATGCATGGCTGCTTCTAAATACTATCTTTCCTTTTATAATATTATATTAATTAAGTTATACGTAATTTATATAAGAAGTCCCTTTTACATAAGCTAAAAGAGACTAAGGTGTATATTCATATTAACAGGTATATTACATAATATGAATCATTCTATTGATCGGTTAGATCAGCTATTCGCTCAACAGGTTATGAGCCCTGAGGCAATACCCGAAGTACTCTACAAATTAAAAGGAAATTCCAACTATAAAAAATGGTGTGACGAATTTACTTATATGTTAACAGCCTTTAACCCATATATTGTGAGTTTCTTGCAAACTGGTCTATTAAACATACCAGACATTAATAATGCTGATACATTTGTTACCACTAGAATGCTTACCACGGCTAGTCGAATTGCAGACATGGCCATCAGAAAATCTCTCGATGAAAATACATTAGATACATATACAGCTGCCACAAATGCTTTTCGGGGCACAAATTATTATCTAAGAACCAAGGCCGGCTGGGATAGCTTGAATGAGATGTATTCCTCCGGTACTTTGAGATCCTACTATGATGCCATGAGCAAGAAGCCTACACCTTATACCTTAACTTCTTCCATTTCGACATGTACTGAAGTTATAAATCATCTAGTCGAATTAGATGACTTGAGAATGACAAACTCAGTTTTATACCAAAGTGCCTTATTTTTAGATTATTGTCCAGCAATTGCTGATATGGTGATTGATAAGTATGGTGATTCCACAGATGTCACTGTTAATCAGATTAAATTGTATTTGACTAATAAGTCAGCAACAAGAAAGAATAAAGACAATGCCATAAATCCATTATCTTCTGCTTTTCTTTCTCAATCTTCAACCCTCAATACATCACAGAAAATCCAAAATGGTGATGCTTTTACTAAGGTCTCAGCCAAAAATCAAAGATATAACAGAGAAACAAAGTATAGGTGCAAGTTATGCGACAAAGATCATAAAACTATCAATTGTCCCGATATTGAGAAATGTAGAGAAATATTACAAAAAACCAAAAGTAGCGCATTCTTCTCAAACGGAAATTCTAAATCCCGAAAATGTGATAATTTTGTCAAATCTGAACCTATTTGGTGTTTAGATAGTGGATGTTCAGCACATATGACTGATAATAGGAGTTGTTTTACAGAACTACTACCATGTAACACAACAGTTAATGGTATTGGTGGAAAGAGATTAACGGCAGAAGGAATAGGAACTGTTAATATAAATGGAACTGTCTTCAGGGATGTTTTATATGTACCTGATCTTCAGAACAATCTAATTTCTGTTAGGAAAATTAGGAGTGAAGGTTATGACATTGTATTCAAGAAAGACGGTACCGTCTGGCTACATGGAAAAGATGTGTTACGTCAGGTTGGTATTGAAACTAAGGGCGGTATTTATTCTTGGTGTGGTGATTCCTTTGCTTTCTGCTCTCTTGCTGCGGACAACCTATCGTTTGGCCCAGTCTCACAAAAGATTGCAGCTTCCTCATCAAGTGCACCAATCTGGCATGCTAAATTAGGACACCCCAGTGTTAAATATTATAATGCCGCTGCCCGGATATTTGGAAAACCAATTTTGAACTCTGAGAAGTATTCTAAATGCCCAACCTGTCAATTGTCAAAAGGTATCCATGACAAGTCGACATCTTCAACCACTACGTATAAACAACCACTGTCTGTCATCATGGTTGATATCTGTGGTGGCTTTCGATATAAAGAACAAACTGAAGCTAGATATTTTCTAACAATAGTTGATGCTTTCTCCCGATATATAACTGTTATATCCTTAAAGCGCAAATCTGATGCCACATCCTCATTGATTACATGGATAACCCAAATTGAGAATTTCTTTGCTGCAAATGGTTACAATTATCGACTTGGTACTATTAGATCTGATCATGGTGGTGAATTTGACAACAATAATTTTCATGAATATCTTCAAAAGAAAGGGGTGAAACATGAATTCACCGTATCACATTCCAGTTATCAAAATGGAATTGCTGAGCGTACACATCGTACTATCGAAGAACGAATGAGAGCATTGATGATTGGAGGAAAGGTACCACCCTATTTGTGGACAGAGGCACTACAAACTTCTGTCTATATTATCAACAGGACACCTCGTCCATTTAACAATAACAAAATACCATACTGTATCTGGTTTAATAAATCTCCCAAATCTATTAATATAGAACATCTACATGTATTTGGATGTGCTGCGTATGTTACATTACCAGAGTCTAATCGTGATGGAAAATTGATGCCAAACTCTATCCTTGGTGTTTTTGTTGGTTATGATAGCTCTCACAAAGCCTATAGGATTTATCATATTGATAGTGCTAAGATTTTTGTTGCAGCTAATAGAGATATTGTTTTTGATGATACTATGTTTCCATTTGCCTACTCATCTGACTCGTCAAAAGCCTATAATTTTGCTGATTCAAAAGTTACAGGACCCCCTAAGTATCCATCTATTGGATCAACCCAAACTAATTCATCTATTAATCCTAGTATGGCTAGTAAAGGAACTTACCTACCACCAATGACATCTATGATAAACAATATCAATACCTCATCTTTATCGTCTGACTCAGACGGGGATATAATTCTACCAGATGATAAAAAGACCTTTGACTCATTACAGAATAACAAAATTGCTAATACAACCAATTCTGACTTAGTTCCCTTAGCAACAAACTCAATTATTCATCGAATGCCTGATGATTCCCCAATGCCGTACATCGGACATCAGCCTGTTGAAAGTACTCAAACTGGGTTAGATACCATTCTCCCTCCTAGGCAATCATGTATTGCTGCAAATCCTATCAAACAATTATCAGTTCTCCCAACCAATTATGAAACTGGTGAACATACCTCTAAAGAAAAATTAGCTTCCTTGGACAGCCTTGTTCCCTTCTCAAACAGTTCATCCTTGCCTGCTACAGAATCATCTGAATCCATTCCTTCTCCTGATTTTTCAAAACTATTACCAGACTCGCAGAAATTACTAACCACTTCAGTTCAACCACTTGAAGTTGGTGAAGCAACAGCTCCTTTCCTTGGATCGTCATCAGTGGCTCCCTTTTTCATTCCCCATGGTGGGAATACACCACTTACCTCTCAGCTTTTGGATCTTGCTTTACCATCTACTTCTATATCTTCCTCACCATCAACATCAGAAAATTCCTCTTCGACTGTACCATCACTAAATGAATTACCATTATTACCAGCTTCAACTGGAACAACAGATTCCTTAGTCCATACATCGCCTGACGTTTTTGATCAGACTGAAACCAACGCTACTGAGGGTTATTCATCCACTGCTATTAAACGTTCCCATACAGCAGCATTTCCTGAGCACTCTAATATTGCTTTATCTGCTATGGCCTATTTTGGAACCCATGATGATAAAATACCACAAAACTTTAGTGCTGCATTAAAAGGTCCAAATGGTAAAAAATGGAAAAGTGCGTGTCAACAGGAATTAAATTCGCTTGTTGAAAATCACACGTTTGATTTGGTTTCTCCTCCATCCGACACTAAAACTATAGGTTCTCGTTGGGTCTTTACCATTAAGGATTCAGGGTTGTACAAAGCCCGTTTAGTTGCCCAAGGTTTTACACAGCGTGCTGGTATTGATTACAATGAAACATTTGCTCCTGTTATTCGTTATAGCAGCGTTCGTTTGTTTCTTGCTGTTGCTGCGTCTCGTGGTTTCCTAATCCACCAAATGGATGTAACCACGGCATTTCTAAATGCACCTATTGATACACCCATATATGTCCGTCCTCCTGTTGGTTATCCACATGCTCCTGGCATGGTGTGGAAATTGAATAAAAGCTTATATGGTTTGAAACAAGCGCCTCTTCTTTGGAACCAAACTATAGCTGGAAAATTAGCCCATATAGGCTTTACAAAACATCCATCTGAGCATGGGTTGTTTGTTTGTTGCAATAACTCCGATGAAACTTTTGTTGCACTCTATGTTGATGATTTATTGATTGCCGGTAGCTCTTCTGCTAATGTTTCTAAAGTCAAGCATTACTTGTCCGAGTGTTTCCAGATGAAAGATCTTGGACCTGCTTCAAAATTTCTTGGTATGAACATAACGCAATCTCCACAAGGAATTTCGGTCTCTCTATCCGATTATATTTCAAAATTGCTTGTTGAATTTGGACCTCCATTTAAACCCATTCATACTCCACTAGATAAACATGCCGATTTATTTTCTTCAATTGAACCTCCAACTTCCGATATCACTAGATTTCAAAGCATGGTGGGAAAACTGCTATTTGCTTCGAATACTGTGAGATATGATATTGCTTTTGCTGCTTCATTTTTATCTCGGTTTCTCAAATCGCCTACAAATGTGCATCTGAAAGCTGCTAGAAGAGTTGTTGACTATCTAATTACTACTAAAGATTTTAGTCTCACTTATAAAAAAGGTATTCCGTCTCATCTTACTGTCTACAGTGATGCATCCTATGCCGATGATAAGACGGATATGCATTCTACCTGTGGATACATCACAGTTTACAGTGGTGCACCCATTACGTGGAGTTCCAAGAAAATTAAAGTAATGTGCTTATCTTCTACTGATGCAGAATATATATCCATGAGTGAAGCGTGTAAAGAAGCATATTGGTTAACTGACATATTTAATGGCCTGAACATTGAAATACCATCTATTGATTTGATGGCTGATAACACATCTGCAATTGCACTTGCTAAACATCCAACACAACACAACCGTACAAAACACATTAACGTAAAATATCACCACATAAGAGAAGCCGTTGAAACCAAAAAGGTAAACATTCAATTTTTAAAAACAACAGAACAACCAGCTGATATGATGACCAAACCTCTCTCAAGAGCTTTACACGAAAGATGCCGTGACACCTTTATTACTACTTAATACTATACAAAGACTATGATAATATTAAGTAAGGGAGAGTGTTGAGAAAATAAATGTACGGGTGTGTATATTTATTTTCTATCTGCCTGTTCGTCATATGCATGGCTGCTTCTAAATACTATCTTTCCTTTTATAATATTATATTAATTAAGTTATACGTAATTTATATAAGAAGTCCCTTTTACATAAGCTAAAAGAGACTAAGGTGTATATTCATATTAACAGGTATATTACATAATATGAATCATTCTATTGATCGGTTAGATCAGCTATTCGCTCAACAGAAAAGCCCATGAAAAAAATTATTTTATTTTATTTCTTTTTTTTTTTTTTTTTTTTTTAATGTGCATTATTCATCTAAAATTAAACGCGGATTTTGTGTTCACAATAAAGAATTTGACCGGTTTTTTATTTCAAGAATTCCGGTGTGATTCGGACAAAAGAATATTATCTCATTTTCAAGTTTAATTTAGTTCCCATTTTTGAATCGTTCTCTACTAAAGCCATGCATACTTTTTAATAAAGTTAGTTTTACTTTTACTTTTTTTTTTTTCTTTTTTAAAATAGGCTATGAAAATAGAACTGCTACATCTGAATACCAACTACCACGCAATGTCTGAAGAATTGGCTCAGCCTACAACTATTGAAGATGAATATGAATTATGGAAGTCAAACGTTTCCTTAATGTACGATTTCTTAAGTGAAACCCGTTTATTGTGGCCAACATTAACAGTCGAGTGGCTTCCATCATTAGAAACTGAGAACATAAGGCAAGAATTTATCATTGGCACATTGACGACAGGTGCTGAAAAAAATTTTTTAAAGATTGCAGCCATAGATTTACCGGAAGAAGTAATTAAGGACGAGTGTAACAATGATAATGAAAAGGATGACGATACCGAAGCTGGTAGCACACACTCTAAAATTAAAATTGTTAAAAAATTTGCACATGAAGAGGAGGTTAATAGAGCTAGATATATGCCCCAGAACACAGATTTGATTGCAACGATTAATGGTTCAGGTACAGTATTCTTATATGATAAATCTAAAAATAAACAAGAAGCTTTGGTATCTAAGTTTGTTGCACATACTGAAAACGGGTACGGTTTATCATTTAATCCAAATATTAAAAATCAGCTATTATCATGTTCAGACGATAAAACTGTCGCGTTATGGGACATAACTAATAATAAAGCGCCTTTGCATTTTATTGAGCCCCATGTAGATATGGTTAACGACTGTAAATGGAGCAATTTCAATGAAGCCTTGTTTGGTTCCGTATCTGAAGATAAACATTTGTATTTATATGATACAAGATGCACTAAAAAAAATATGATAATAGGGGATATTCAAGCCGAGTCTTCGTTCAACACTTTATCATTTAGTAAGCATTCGCACAATTTATTTGCCGCTGCAGGTACTGATTCATTGGTATATTTATATGATATGAGAAACCTATCTAAGCCGTTACATGCAATGGAGGGACACACTGACTCTGTATCAACGCTAGACTTTTCGCCACATAGAGACGGTATTATATTATCCAGTGGTGCTGATAGAAGAGTTATAACATGGGATATAACCCAGTTTGGTGCCGAATTACCTCCAGAAGATGCTGAAGATGGTGTTCCTGAGTTATTAATGATGCATGGTGGTCATAGAAGCAGTGTCAATGACTTTTCTATAAATCCAAATATTCCTTGGTTGGTGGCTAGTGCTGAAGAAGAAAATATTTTACATATTTGGAAAGTTTCTAAAAGGCTAACTACAACTGAATTCACCGCTAAGTATGATATCAAGTCATTGGAATAGTTGATAATTAAGCATATATATGAGAGGGAAAAGATACCTCTTTTTTTTTTTTTCTTTTTTTTTTTTTTATTCTTCATGTTACATATTACATTTATATTATAATTTTTTTTTTTTTTTTTTTTTTTTTTTTTTTTTTTTTTGTTTAGTATATAATTTTAAGTTGTACATTAATATCTATTTTTCTTGGCTAGTTTGTTGTTTTTTTTTGGCCGCTATCCAATTAACGTACTCTGTGAAAAAGTTTTGTGTTATTTTAACAGACGGGTCGCTAGACCATTTTTTCATTGTATTTGAATACCTATCAATAATATCATCAAATAATCCTACTTCATTGTCATTATCTCCATTTGTTTTTAATGTATGGATAATTTTACACAAAAATAGGGATGTTGTAGATGCAACGGATAAATATAGGTTTGGAAATTGTCCAATTTTGGGTTTCAATACTAGTTCATGGATATCATCTAAAAGTGCAGTACTATATTTAATTAAATTTTTACTGTCTTTTTTAGCAGCATTTCCAATTTTAACTTTACAAATTCTTGTCTTGATTAATTTGGTAACTTTCTCGGCCAATTGTCTGCTCAAAGTGTTTCTGATGCATTGAATAAAAGGTTTGCACATTGACAATAATAACATTAAATGTTGCGAACTAATACCAATATCGTTAATAGCACTATGTTCTACACATTTAATATATTCTTCTAAAAGATCAACATTTTTCTGTTTAAAAGATGTAACTGTTTCTCTTGCATTTTGAACTTCAACTTTTCTTTGATTACCGGTATTAATTTTTTCCAAGGCTTCTTTTCTATGTTTAAAAATTGAGGATAAGTGTTCATCTAATTCCATCATTTTTTCATCATCCAAATCTTCATCTTCATCGTCATCATCACTAATATTATCATCACTGTCGTCTAAGTCATCAAATCTAATTTCACCATTGCTATTTAATATATTTTCTGGAAGATTCAAAGCCTTGGCTAACGCGCTGGTGGCTTCTTTATCGATCTTTCCGATTTCTTCATGATTTTGATTTTCAATATCCTCTTCCTCTTCTTCCTCTTCCTCTTCTTCCTCTTCCTCTTCTTCCTCTTCCTCTTCTTCTTCCTCTTCTTCTTCTTCTTCCTCTTCTTCTTCTTCTTCTTGTAATTCATAATCGCTCTCAAATAAAAGAGTAAACCCCTTTTTATTTTCCCTTGTTGACAAAGAATTCAATAAAACATCGATTTCTTTTTGTTTAATGACAGGCATAAACAACCTCCACACAATTATACTTATTTTTTTTAAAAAAGACTTTTGTTGGGCCAATAAAGATAATAATATTTCCGTAATACCCACAAAAGAAATATCTTCCTGTGTGTCATGGGTATATTCTGCAAAAAAAGTAGTTAGATCATCCAAAATAGATAAAGATTCAGTGTCGCCAGAATATAATTGTAGCAAATTAATAGTCAACAACAACTCCAAACCTTGGAAAACTCCCCTTTGTACATTAGTCTCGGTACTAATATCAGCGTTCAGTAACTCTTTTATTTCAGTTAAAACAGACAATGAGTTTAACTTGATATTAATTAGCGACTCATCTGGCTTATATACTAATGGTTTGTTTCCATCTTCTTCTTTGGTGACAGTTAGTTGTAAAACAAAATAGGGCCACTGTAAATTATCTTGATTTTTGGTATCATAACCACTAGAAACATTATTCGTTGAAATCAAATCTCCTAAAACAGAATATAATTTTTGTAAAGCTTTATAATTAATGGAACTCTCAGCATCTGTACTAATTTCATGTTCTTGATCTCTAATGTTCTTGGTGCTTTTCTCATTTTCATTATCGGCCTTAAAAAATGCTACATCCACAAGTTTTTCTAAAATTAGCTTTACCCATTCAATACCACCACCATCAATACTTAAAGCTTTGGATCTATGGGAACGAACAATATGTAATAAACAATCTAACGCAAAGTTAACCATTTTACCTTTATCCGCATCACTTTCTTCATTAGCAGAATTATTCATAATATTTTTTAAAATCATTTGAGTTAAACAACACAAGTTATCATTATCTAATTGTTTATTATTCAATAGGCTGCTTGTAAAATTCGATTTAGTTAGCTGGTCAAAGTTAACAAGTCCACGAGTAAACCACAAATTTTCTAAGATTGGAATAATTTTGCTACAATTTCCATTTAAACGAAGAATTTTGATGATGTCATCAAAAACAGAGTGACACAGTTTATACAACATTCTTTCCTTATCAGAAGATTGATTAATAATGGTGCGTATTAAATTGTTGGAAAATAAAACTGGAATTGAATCAGCTGGCAAAATTTCTAAACTTTTTTTAAAAATTAAGAGTCCAATATATTTTCGTTCATTAGAAGCCTTTTCAGCAAAAAAAATTTCATCAACAACAGGTTTCCAAAAATCAGAAATTTGGATTATCCCCATACTATTGCTGGCAGAGTTGGACTTTTGTTTCTTTGACGAGCCCTTAGCAATTTTTCTCTTTTTATGAGCACGCTTTCCATCATCATTTGATGCATTGCTAGATAAAACTTTTAGTAAATGGCCCCAAACAAAATGTAAACGAGGAGACCAGAACCCCTTCGGTTTAGAAGTACTACTGTTTCCATCAACAGTGGTATTATTTAGCGCTTCCTTCATTACTAAAGCTAAAGTTTTCAAATTCCCGTGTGACAAAGGGTCATTATTTTTCCACTTTAAATTGTTGGTATTATTTTTATTCTTAAAAGTTATGTGCTTTAATCCGTCGTTGTTTTTTATAAGTATACTTGTAGTGGGACATTCGTAAATAAACCATAGATAAACCGCCAAGCCTTCTTTAGTTAGCGTCAACGAATTCTCATCTAAAGCGCTCAAAATTTCTTCAATGTGTGATATATCAACAATAAGTGGAGTCAGTTTGGTGATAAAATTGTAAACCGTAAATAGACAAGGTTCAGAAATCCAAGTTTTCCCTAAGGAAATATGGATTAAATGATTAACAAAAGCAATACTAAACTGCATATTAATGGCTTTGCTGTCACCGTTACTAGGAATAAAAAAGATTTTAGAAAATAACGGCTCATTAAGAAGACATTGTAGACCAAATAATAAACCAAACAAATTTTGTCTTTCTTCTTTATTAGTACTGTTGCCACTTAAAGTTTTAAATAAAATATTATCAATATATTCATCAATACTGGACAGTTCCCTAGTTTCTAATCCTAGATTAATAACCTCTGTCAAGCATAAAGAATACCCTAATCTGGCACCGCTTCTATTAGATGCCAAACCCTTGGTCAATCTATCTAAAACATATGAATATTCACTAGTAAACAGACTAGCGCTGTCTTCTTTGAGAAGATTTAATTGTTTAATTATAGAGATAGCACTTTCCACTCTTTCCTTTTCTAAATCAGAAGCCAACTTGAAAAATAAATCCCTGTTGACTTTATTAGTAGTATTATCCATTTTTGTATTGTTAGAAGCTGTCATATTCTGAGATGAGATAAACAAAATGTAAAGCACAGCTTATAATATTATTTTTTTAATTGATTACTTTGAAGAGTGGGGGGGGGGGGGGGAGAGAGAGAAACACTTTCTTATTTATTAGAACCAATAAATAATTGTTCAGTGAATTTAATTTCAAAAATGAGTAACAAATTTTTCAAGGAAAAAAAAAAAAAGAAAAGAGGAAAAAAACATTCATAGTGATAGATAAAATGGACCATGTCCGTATATATTATATATCCGTTGTACGATATTTTCGGATTATGCATATATATCACTTTATACTAACCAATAGATTTCTTGTTATATAATTTAGGGGGGGGGGTGAGGTAGAAGAAATAATGTATTAATTATTTAACGAATAAAAAGTATTTGTCTTTGTTGGTGTACGGGTGAGTAGACATAAAGTGCTGTCACTTAGAACAATACGTAGCATCCGTTTTTATTAGTATTTTCAAACTTTTTTTTTTTTTTTTTTTTTTTTTTTTTCTCATTCATATACTCGATTACTTTTACGAAAAAATAGAATGTGGGAATAAAAGCAAAGTTATGTTAAAATTAAAATTAAATTAAATTAAGTTAAACTAAATTAAAGTCAACTTAAAATAAAATAAAATAAAATAAAATAAAACACAAAATAAACGATAAATAATGTCTGCTGTTTGGAGAAAAGCTGGTTTAACTTATAACAGTTACGTTGATGTGGCTGCTAAAATTTTGCGTAGTAGTTTGAAGCAAGAATTCAAAACTACTGCTGTTTTGGAAAGATCTAAGACTGATGTGCATTTTGTCACTTTCAAGAAAAATGGTGAACCAAATGAGCCAACTCCTTTGAAAAAATGAGTAATTGATTAAAATAAAATAAAATAAAATAAAAATAAAAATAAAAGGGCAAGAGAAAGGAAATAGAAATGGAAATGGAGCAAGAATATGGTAAAGACTGCCTGGGTTTTTTCAATGTTTTTTTTTTTTTTTTTATTTTATTTAATTCTGTTTATATCAAATTGTTATCTTAATAATATTAGTATCACTTTTATATTTCTATTCTTTTATATTTTTAGTTTTCAATCATTCCCTTTTTGTTTTTGTTTTTGTTTCAAGAGATGGAAAAGGAAGATGGTGTTTCTTCCATAGGTGGCAGAATGGTTTGTAAATCAAATGTATATATACATATATATATATATAATATTGGCATCCTATTGAGAATGAAGATTCTTTAATCTTTGTTAATATGTAAAGAGAAAGAAAAGAGTATTAAATTATTGTTAATCATAGTAATAATATTCAATTTACACCCATACACCCAATCAATATATTTATGTACACACACACACACAAACACACGCACATCTCATAACCAATTCAATATTTTAAAATAAATCCCATTAAAAAAAAACATTGAAAAAAACTTCCTTTTTTCATTCTTTCCTCATTTACAGTCTCTTTATATATATATATATATATATATTTACATATTTATATTGAAGAAAAATTATCATAAGAACGTTGCGTTTACTGTTTACAAATAAAATACTCATATATAACTATTGATTTAATTTAAATTTAAAAAAATTTTTTTTTTTTCCCCCTCTATTTCCAACCGTTTTCCCATCTTTTAATACTTTACTATAACCCAACCATTGACAAAACAATGTTTGTTGTAAAGAAAATGCGATTTACTAACCCCCCATTTCAAAGTTTAAATATCAAAACGCTAAAAAATATCTCTAATAGTTCTATTTCTAGCGGAAATATTAGGCAATTCCATAATTATCGACCAATACCATCAACACTGCCACTGTTAACCAGAATAGAATATGGTTCCTTATTATCGAAAAACACTAATAATATTCATTTTTATCACCGACCAAAAACCTCAACAAATCACACAAGTACAATCCCATCTCTACTAATAAATAACACAAATAATGGAGGTCTACGATTTAATATACACATCCGCACCGGTATCAATAGTGGTGCTTTTAAATATTTTCACACAACTTCTAAAGCATATTCGCAAAGTACAATAAACCCTGATACTACGAATACTAAAAAGCCAGCAACATCAAATGGACATAAAGAGCTACTGAGATTGTTGAAATTGGCTAAATATGACTGGAAATTATTATCTGTCGCATTAATATTATTGATTTTTTCGTGTGTAATTGGAATGTTAATACCTAAAGTTATTGGTATGGTTTTAGATGCTACAAAAGACGCCGTTTTTAATAATGATAATAATAGCGATCATAAAATCACAAGTATTGATGACATGTCCCCTATTATCTGGGGTTTATCTATGCCAGATTTCTTGTGGGTGGTAGCTGGTGCACTAATTATAGGACAGGCAGCCTCTTTTGGTCGTGTTGTTTTATTGAGAATATTAGGTGAGAAACTAGTTGCTAGATTAAGAGCTAATGTAATGAAAAAAACCCTACATCAGGATGCCGAGTTTTTTGATAGAAATAAAGTTGGTGATTTAATTTCAAGACTAAGTTCTGATGCCTATGTAGTATCCAGATCAATGACACAAAATATCAGTGATGGTTGTAAAGCTGTCATTTGCGGTGGTGTTGGCATTGGCATGATGCTCAATATTTCAACTTCTTTGTCTGGCGCATTATTTATCTTTGCGCCTATATTGCTTTTTGGCGCATCTTTATATGGTAAAAGAATTAGAATTATTTCTAAAAAATTACAAGAATCAACAGGTAATTTGACAAGAGTTGCCGAAGAACAGTTAAGCGGAGTCAAGACAATCCAATCCTTTGTCGCAGAAGGTAAAGAACTACATAGATATGACAAATCTATTAGGCAGGTTTTTCATGTGGGCAGAACTGAAGCATTCACAAACGCCACTTTTTTCTCTTCAACTAATATGTTGGCTGACATAAGCTTTCTTATTGTTTTGGCTTATGGCTCTCATCTAGTTTTGCAAGGTGGTTTGACTATTGGTGACTTAACTGCATTTATGATTTATACTGAATACACCGGTAATGCAATGTATGGCTTATCTAATTTTTATTCTGAATTAATGAAGGGTGCTGGTGCAGCTTCAAGATTATTTGAATTAACCGATAGGAAACCGGTTATTTCTTCTACAAAGGGTGAGCATTTTATCACCAGAGATTTTAAATGTGGTTCAAGCATTAGATTTGAAAATGTCTCATTTTCCTACCCGACAAGACCAGGCAATAAAATTTTCAGCGATTTAACTTTTAATATTGAAGCTGGGTCAAATGTTTGCTTTGTTGGGCCTAGTGGTAGGGGAAAGTCCACTATAACTTCTTTATTGTTGAAATATTATTTGCCCTCGACCGGCACTATCTATATTGATGGCCAGGATATTAATAAGATAAGCGCCAAGTCTTTAAGACGTTCGTTAGGTGTTGTCCAGCAGGAACCTATTCTAATGTCAGGAACAGTTCGAGATAATATTGCATATGGGTTGGATTATAAACCCACATTGGAAGAGATCAGAGGTGTCGCTAAAAAAGCCTTTTGTTTCGATTTCATCACGAAATTTCCCCAAGGCTTTGATACAGTTATTGGTGCGCGTGGCGCTTTGTTAAGTGGTGGCCAAAAACAAAGAATTTCTATCGCCAGAGCCTTGTTGAAAAAACCTAAGATCTTGATTTTAGATGAAGCTACCTCGGCTTTAGATGTGGAGAGTGAAGGCGCTATCAATTACACTTTGGGTCAATTGATGAAGAGTAAAGAGTGTACCATCATCAGTATTGCTCATAGGTTGAGTACTATTCGCCGATCCGAAAATGTTATTGTTTTAGGTAATGATGGTTCTGTTGTCGAAACCGGTAAGTTTAAAGAATTGTATGCAAAACGTGACAGTGCATTGTTTAAGTTATTGAATGAACCTAAAAAACTGGAAACACTAATACCATCACCATTACTATTAAAGAGTGGCGATATTAACAATAATTTGGGTGATCCTGCATATAAAGAATCTGAAGATAAATCAACTGTAGCAAAGCAAGATTCCGACGATAAGAAGAAAAACAATGAAGAGGATGATTTTGAAGTCAAAAAGGCCAAGGATGAAGTTATAGAGCATGTTTATGAAGATATTAATTCAGATCAAAAATCATCACAGTTAAGACCATGATAAAGTGAGCAGGAAACAACATTCTCGTTAGAAGGAGTATCTAAAGAAGAAAAACGGTAAAATCACTATTTATTAATTTTTTTATTTTTTATTATCATTATGATTAATTGACCTATATATATATGTGTGTATATATGTACACGTATTATTTTTATATACAACCATTTTCCTTTTTTTTTTTTTTTTTTTTTTTTTTTTTTTTACTATTTTACTTTAATGCCAATATTCACTCACATTTATTATATGATGTCAGATAAAATATGCCTTTATTTTTATCTTTGTATAACTTTTGATATTAATAGAATTTGGAAGGGATGGGGGAAATAAAATAAAATAAAATAAAATAAAATAAAATAAAATAACCATAGATTGTTACATGTTTATACATTTCCATGACAATGTACACGACAGCCCATTGCTTAAATAGCAACAATTTTTGCTTTTTCCTTTTTTCCCCAATAGGAGATTTAAATGGAAAAACGCTAAAAACTTTCAAAGTTTGCTACGAGTATTTTTACGCGTGTAAATGTTCATTTAGAAATTACACGTGACTTTTATTTTTCGCGTCTGAGTTAAATGTCTGGTGTTATTATCAAAGGCTACTTTTAAAAATGTTTCAGAAAAATAAAAAATAAATTCCTGTTGTAGAAATGTAAGAGATAAGTTTTGATTTTATTCCTATTTTTGCCAATATATATATATTCTTTTTACCTCCCTTTTCTAATCTTCCCAATGTGTAAGTTGCTTTATATTCTTCATTACTCAAAGCTCCATTCAATTAGTCCATGTTCTTTTACATTATATAACTGGCATATATTAATCGAAAAAAAAAAAAAAAAAAAAAAAAAGAGAAAAAAAAAAACCTTATTATTTGTCTAGCATATAATATAGTGTTTCCCTCTTTACCTCCCTCTCTACCGTCCCTCTCTATGTATAATGTCAATTATACCATCGGTAAGGATAACAAAAAACCCTAGTAAAAAATTATCTTTATTGTTACAACCTATTTTAGATGCTTTGGCCACCACTATCTTAGAAATAGATGAACAAATAGATACCGATAGAATAGAAGGACAGTTTAGTTGTTTGGATTTTGAAAATTGTGCTACTCTTTTAGACCAACAATTAGATGAAGTTGCCAAGATATTCAAACAAATATTATTTGAAAAGGATCAAGCATTGGATCGTAGTTACTTATCTGAATATATTGACTGGTTACATGACGGGAAGAAACAATTCTATTCAATTCTACAGGCTTTGCAAAAAGTAGAGCACCTACTAGTGAAAATACTGGATGTTATAGAGACAAAGCATGCTGAATCAATAGACAGTAGTTTTTCCACAATATTTGATTTAATTGAGAAATGTTCAGAGAAATACGCCATTTTGAAAACTTTGTGTTCATATTTACAACAACATTTCGGTATAATATCCGAGTTCAAAGAAATTTACTGCGAATTTATGGATTCATTGGATATAGAAATTGGCAAAATGTTTTCAAAATTGTTGATATTTCGTGATTTAAATTTAGATTTTGATAATTCCATACCGAATATAAACATTCTGATTAAGATTTTAAACGAGAGCACAATAAATGGGATAGAATCACCAAAAAATAAAAGTACTCCCAGTATTTGTAGAAATCATGAGCCCCTAGCCCATCAATTACCCGCTTTCACCCTAGATGATAATTCCAAATGGGAACTTTTCAGTGAAGAAATCATATCTAACTTTAAACCTCTGAATACTAGTATTACTGAAATTTTAGCGGGGAAAATTGAAGATTTTAAAAACTCACACGAAAACTTTGAGAATTTGGTCCAATTAATCGAATTAATAGCAAAGAAATATAACAATTTAACCAAAAAATTTGAAATATTGGAGAATGAAATCATGGATTTCAAAACTGAAATTATAATGGATAGATGGAAGCAAGTATATTATCACAATTGCAATACTATTGAGAACTTGCTAAACAATGTATTACCCACCAATCATGTAAAATATAAGAACTGTATGGAACTAAATGGGAATAATGAAATGCTTAAATTTTATAGGAAAAAAATTTATGGGAATATTTTAATAATAGAAAAAATTTTAAAATTTATCAGCCAGTTGACAGAACAAGATTTTTGGCTTCAAGAGGGGAGCAAACCCAATTTCAATAATAAAAGCAATTGCTATAGAGGTGGTAGCACCAGTAATATCGATCTACTTTATAAAAAAAACGAATTAATATTCCAATGGTTAAAAATAAAAAAAGAACTGGGTTTAGTTGATGAAATTGTAGATTCTATTAAGAAACAAGAATTTTCTGAACCACCGGTATCAATGGCAATTGGAACTTCTTCTACACATGAAGTTAAACGGGACCAGAAAAGTAACAACAATAGTGTAAGCCATAGTATTAGATCTAACAACACAGACGGTAAAAGCAAGAATAAATCCCATGGGACCACAAGAAATATAAGTATAAGGAAAAGTTATATGTCATCAACACAGAATCGAGAGTCGTCAAGAATAAGTTCAAATCTATCCGATGAAAACTATTGTGGCGGTAACGCCTGTAACAAGATTAAAAGGTTAAGTACTTTTGAAAATATTGAGGAATGGGAGAATCTTAGCAAAGAAGTGAGAAAACAAAGTATAGGGGCATTAATACATCAAAAAATGAATATTGTGCCCATTATTGTTAGTAATACTCCTGAATCACAGTCATCAGGAAGGGCTTACTTCGATACGTTAGAGCCTGAGGTGTGTAGAGCTGAACGAAAGAATGACAAGTATGAGTTTGATGGTTGTATCAACGATATATTAGAATATGAAAGAAACAACACAAGAGGGGAAGTTGCAACTCCTGAATTTTTAAACCCTACCGTATTAGCCGAGGGATCGTATTTACATGAAGCAGGACTTGATTTTGTTCAGAGCAGTTCACCAACCGAAGCTAATGTGGATGTAGGTGGTGTTTTAGGAACATTAAAATCAGAAGATGGAAAAACAGGAAAGAATCGTGCTGATGATATTGGTAGCAATGATAATAGTCACATAGCAACTATAAGTTCTGAAAGGATGAGTCCAAAATATGAGAATGATGGTGATATTAGGGAGAAAGATAATGATAGTGATGATTGTAGTGACTTAAATAAAACATTTATTTCTTTAAACATTCCAAAAAATAGGACTAATGAAAACAGAGATTTTGAAAAGCTATTTAAGGAAAGAATTATTTCTAATGCTAATGTTAAATCAAAGATTCCTAATCTAAAGAATAGAGGCTCTGCTGATGTGCTGATAAACACTGGGATAGAAAACAATGAAATTAACGGAACATCAAATGCTTTGAGCAATTCGGTATCAAGAATACTAAGTTTATGTTCAACAAAGAAATCATCTAAATTGTTATCATTATCGTTTGATGGATATTGTTGTAGTATTCCAGAGAAAAATAAGATTTTGCGCAAACCTACACCTCTAAAAGAATTATTAGTAAATAATTCAAGAACACCGACGACAGTATATAATTAAAAGAGTTTTTCTAGTGGTATTTAGCGATATATATATATATTTGCATTCATCTTGTATGGGACAGAGATAGAAAAAATGATAAAATCAGCTTTACGCGAAAATGCATAGAAAATAGAATAACAAATAAGCTTGATTTTGTTGGATTATGAAACATTAAGCAAGAAAAGAAAAAAAAAAAAAAAAAGAAAAATTTCTTAGATGATTATCGCTCCCTTAACAAAAACGCCTTTCATTTTCTACTTTCTACTTAAAATGCATGTCTTTTCTATTCTAATGCTACAAAGCTCAACTGTATTCTAAAAGATAAAAAAAAGTATAAAAGCCTTTTAATATTTAACTTTTTCCTTTTTTTCTTTTTCCCTCTTTTTATCTTTTGTTTTTGTTGTTAATTATTTTCTTCTCTTCTCTTCTCTTCTTCCTTCTCTGTTTTTATACTTGCGATGAATGAGAACAAGAAAACCAACCAACTGAGACCAACATTGAATAGCACAAAAAGTAATTATGATAAAGTGTTTAGTTATGGTGATGCTAATAATGAAGATGATCAACTGGAATGTATGTCAGCTAATACCTCTAGTCAGTCATCCTTTAAAGATAGTTTTAAGGAGATCCTAAGGTTTACAAAAAACGTGGTTACATCCTCATCTTCTGTTATTATTACACCACCATTACTTAGTCCAACAGATTCTCCCTCAAAACAAAAAAATGTATTGAATAAAACTGATTTGTCTGCACCACTATTTTTTCCTCATGGTTGTGAAGAAAGGCATATTTCCACTACTAATTATATTAAAGAAACCATTATTGATTCTAAAAACCCATTGCTTCAGGATACGGATTTTAATAATAATAATAATAATAATAATAATATCGCTCAGTTCCAAAATAGTGATCTTAATACAAATAAAAAAATTAAAGGTTATTTAGAACACATGAAATCAAAAGGCGTAACATTCATCAAGGTGACACGAAAAAAAAGAACTTCTTACAACTTTATGTTAATTAAAGGAAAAATTATTCGTTGGAAAGACAAATATCTCGATATCGATGGGATAAAAGATATAAGGATTGGTGATGACGCAAACAATTATAAAAACCAATTTAATATTAATGAAAGGTATTGGATTACAATAATATACCAAGTACCCAAAAATAAATTAAAGGGTTTGCATGTATATACTAATTCTGTTGAAAACTTCACCATATTTTATGACTCCTTATGTTACATTGTAAAAACAAGGCACGAATTAATGAAACAATTATCGATTCCTGACAATGAGGAATTTGCCATTGCACACTGGGGATGTAGAAAGACTAATGATGGTTTGATAACATTTGACGATCTAGTATCCATGTGTTTAAAATACAACCTTTTCTGCTCTTCATCTTTTTTGCGTAAGATTTTTATTCAGGTTGATACTACTGAAGAAGGATGTTTAAATTATGAAGGCTTCAAGCAATTTGTTAAAATATTGAAGACAAGGAGAGAAATGAAGGATTTGTTTCATAAACTCGTAAATAAACCATATATGGATTTTGAAGAGTTCATTAACTTTGTTGTAAACGTTCAAAAGGAAACTTGGCCCAATACATCTCAAGACAAACTACGGGGCCAGTTTGAAAAATATTCAAAAAAAATGCTGGGAGTATTGACGGAAAAGGAATTACTAAAATATTTGCTTGACCAGCCACCCTTACATCCTTCCAAGGACAACTATAACTATCCGCTAAACAATTATTTTATATCATCATCACATAACACGTATCTAAGAGGTAACCAGTTTGGTGCAACTTGTACCATCGAGGGATATATAGAAGTGTTACAAAGAGGTTGCAGGTGTGTTGAGGTTGATGTTTGGGACGGGAGTGATAATATGCCTGTTGTTTGCCATGGAATATTGACAGATTCTTTATCGTTAAGAAGTGTCTTGGAAGTTATAAGAAAATATGCATTTATCACAACGCCTTATCCATTAATTGTTTCATTTGAGACCCATTGTAAGGATACTTGTCAACTAGTTATGGCCGAATTAATTACTGAATTGCTAGGCGACTGCTTGTATGTTGACAAGGACAAAAAAAGCACTATGAACATTCTACCTTCACCGAATCAATTAAAAAATAAAATATTAATTAAAGTTACCAAAACGCTTGAAACCAATAGTAGTAGTAGTAATAGTAGTACTAATAATAATAATAATAATAATAATAATAATAATAGAACATATAATACAGATGCTGCTCTTAACAGCGGTATATCTGGTATGTCTTCCGCGTCAGGGTCAATGTATGACTCCGAATACGACTTGTCGCCTGAAGTCAGTTACAGTTGCAGTAACGCTACAAACGCCAGTACCAAAGTAAATAATCCACTCAGAATCAAGAAGAAAAGAATACCACTTATCCAAGAGTTGTTAGATTTGGCAGCAATAAATGGACTAAGGTTTAGAAATTTTTCATTACAAGAGTCCAAAACCACCAAACATTCATTTTCTTTGAGCGAAAAAAAATACAAATCGTTGATTAAAGATTCATCACAAAAATTGGCTATTGATAAACACAATAGGAGATATTTAATGAGAACTTACCCACATGCGTTTAGATGTAGATCTACCAATTTTAATCCTATATTGTTTTGGAGATTGGGAGTACAAATGGTTGCTACGAATTGGCAGACTAATGATTTGGGACAATGGCTAAATATAGCAATGTTTCAAGCGCCGATGGGTGAAAAATCTTATTGGAATTCTGGATATGTTTTAAAGCCTAGATATTTACTGAAAAATGTCAAAGCTAAAGAATTGAATAATTTTTATAGGGATTGGAATTTTAAAATATTGGAGTTGAATTTAGATGTTCTAAGTGCGCAGCTTTTACCAATCCCAGAATCGATTAAAGAAATTGGAGAAATTTTGAATTTGGCGGTCCATGTGGAAGTATTCACTGCACCTCCTGTTGATACATGTGCTGTCAAATCGATATCCAGTTTACAGGTAGAAAATGGGTTTGTTCTAGGTGAAATGAGTGGTAAAACAAAATATATTAAAGATAATGGATTCAACCCTGTTTGGAATTCCAAATTTTGTATGAAATTTTACAATACCGAATTAAATTTTATTAGGTTTTTAATAAAGTCCAATGATAATGTTATAGTCGCTACCTGTTGCATGAAAATCACGGACATGAAAAAGGGTTATAGACACATTCCATTATTTAATAATGAAACTGGAGAAAGATTTATTTTTTCCACATTATTTATTAAGATAGATTATTAACAATTTTTTGTTCGTTATATGTATATATAAGTGTGTGTGTGTGTGTGTGTTCGCTTTTTTTTTTTTTTTTTTCTTTCCCTTTGCAAACAATTCAATTATGATATAGATTAAGACTTAGTAATAATATTGTTATTTAAAAAAAAAAAAAAAAAAAAACAAAGAAAATGTGCTAGCCTTTTCGATTCTGTTGAAAACTTTTGTAGTCTTGGTTTGACGCGTCTTGAACGATGTATTCAATTGCAATAATTTTGTAAACAAAGAAAGTAAAAAAAAAAAAAAAAAAAAAAATTAAATTAAAATTGTTTGCATATCAATGTAAATTTAAAATTTTATGGTTCAAAGATTAATATAAACATTATTGCAAAGAGGTTAATAAACCATCGTAAAGAGTTTCACCAACAAAGACAGTATTGCGATTTTATGATAATTGCTTTTTTTTTCCCTCTCCTCAAATAACAATTTAATTAGTATCTTAGAACAGAAATAGAAACAACAATGATAGGATCACCAAACAAATCCAGATCCGCATTGGTTTCAAAAGATATTAACTCAAGAGACGGAAGTCCATGCAAAAAAAGTAAAATATCAGAATATTTGCCCCGTAAGATAGTGAAAAAGAGGACACGTAGTCAATCACCCATTAAAATAAGTAACAGAGATAATGCAACTGTAATTACGAAATCATCTACAGTAGTAAAAAGCTCAAACACTCCGTCTCCTTTGAAAGTAAAACCTTTGTTGTCTGAACACTCAAACTCATTAAAACCCCCTAAGTCCACACCTGCTTCCGTTCCACTTTTCCAGTTTTATGAAGAGAGCAAAAGCGAACGAAAACAAGTTTTATTTACTCATAAGTTGGAAATGTTAGCAAAAGAAACTGTTGATGAAAATGACGCAGATATAATTAAAGAAAACTTAAATCCAGAAACTTTTTTGAATTTAACAATGAGGGATACTACAAGATACCCATTAAAAGATTTGGATATAGATGAATTTAAAGGATATACAGAGGATGTGCATACAAAAGAATTGTCCCAGTTAACACTTCAATTGAAGCACAAGAAAACATTGCCTATAGACATAACTCCACCAAGGTCCCGCAACTTAAGGGAGTTTTTCACCAATTCCAGATCCACTGGAAGTAATGATTATGATTATACATATAAGCCCGCCTTTGGTTCTATTTCTTTTACTACAGATGATATATCGGTGGAAAAAATAGTTAAAAAATTGGACTTTAAAATTTACAGTAATGAAGAAGATGGTGAGAATGATGGCGATGACGTATTCTAAACTTTTTTTTTTTTTTTTTTTTTTTTTTCTTCTTTATTCTTTATTTATTTAAAAAAACGCATCTATATAACATGTTACAAACCAATACACATCAAATATCTACAAAAAATAAAGAATACCATCTATCAACATTTTTGAATCCATTCCATACCGGAAATACCCTTCTCGAGAAATGGAGCAAATATTTTTTGATAATCGTTGCCGTCACTGTATAATACTCGGTTTTTATATAACCTAATGGTTTGATACTCATAGTTTTCATTAACAGCAACACCTTGACCGAAATAGCCGATTGTAATAAATCTACCTCTATTTCCAGGTAATTCCCAAACTTTGCTTTCAAAACCAATCTCTTCTTTCTCGGAATTACTTCCAGTGTCTATCTCTACCAAATTTTCTGGTGTCGATCTATTTGGATCTAAAGTTCTCCAGATCTCTTTATACGACATAATTTTCTTATTTTGAGTTGGATTGGCCATAGAACCCTCTTCTAACCTGTAATTAGAATTTGGGAGCTGCTTGAAGTTTCCTACATCACTATTACAAGAATTTGGTTCTGAAGTGGAATCTAAAATCAATTGAAAATTGATCGAATATTCATATCCTGGTTTAGTTTCTATTTCTAGCTCTTTACCTGTACTTACCCACTCTGGGATTTTTGTAGTTAAGTTGATTCTGGTGTCAACAAAATCTCCATTTGCGGCAGTTAAAACCCAAGTAGATGTTGGTTCATTAGGAGAAGGTTCATCTTCCCATTGAATTGAAACTCTTTCAGAAAAAATCGACATTTCTTAATTACCTTGTTTATTTTGGTTATAATTCTATTTTTCAATTTTTCAAATTTTTTTTTTTTTTTTTTTTTAAGTTGATTTCAAGTTAGATCTAGATCTAACATAAATAATTATATGGATAGGATCAGATGTGGATTCATCATATTATCCCAGCAATAGAAAGATTGATGGTTTATATACAAATGTAACTTTTTTTTTTTTTTTTTTCTATTTTTTTTTTTTTTTTTTTTCAATCCTTTAAAAGTTTAAAATTTTCCCGACGCAAAGTTATAAAAGATAAGAGAAATTAATTAATTTTATTAGCTGTCAGTTTCTCAATAAACAAAAGCAAATATTATTAAAACAAAGCTTACATGGTAGATCTCCTCTCCTTTCTTTGCCTTCATTACAATAATTTCATTTAACAAAATTAGCTCTTATATATATTCTATTTCGTCAATTAAACACATACATCAGTCTTTACACAATCTTTAAAAAAAAAAAAAAAAAAAAAAAAAAAAAAAAAATTAAATAAACAAAACATCGTTTATAAGTTAGACTCAATGACTTTCCACTGGGAAATCACATCACCCACTTTAATTGAGTCGTGTTTTGTAAATAAATCTAATGGAAAACTAGTAACGTCTTCACCATATTTAATGCTGTAAGTAAATTCCTTCTTTTCCTCGGAAGCAATAATCCCTCTAATAAAATTGGTACCCTTGATAGTATTATCGTTTTTTTTAAACAAAATACCCTGTAAGATATTACCAGCAACAACAACCAACCCAACAAAGGTATCGTTGTCAATGTGCAAAGCAACAGAAGTCTCTTTGGAACCGTTATGAGCATCATCGCCATCCTTCAAAGTTAAATGATCAAAGTCAACAGACTTACTTGGATCAATGGGTTGCCATAACTCTCTAAATGCAACCGATTCTTTATTTTTACCAAAAGGGAAAAGTTCACCCGTTTCCTCCAAGCAGCCAGAATCCCAAGTGGTCCATAAAGTATTAATTAAGCCAGAATGAGTGTTTGGGATTTGTAAATATTCATTAAGATCTAGTTCAAAAACAAAATTTTGTTTAAAAGAATTAGAGTTAACATTAATGATTTCAACACTAGTGTTTCTGCCGCCGAACCCCCATTCAAATGGAAATTTTTTTTCCTCCTCAGTTGTGGGTTTGACCAATGGTCTTAATGAAATATAATGGCCTTTATCTGTTACTGTAGATAGCGTAAAAGTTCTTTCATTTGGTGGATTTGGAATAACTTGAATTAATTCTCTTTTAAATACAGCCACCATTTTAAATTTTTTTTTGTCTTAAGATTGCTGTTTTGTTGATGTTTTTTTTTTTCTTTTTCTTAGTCTAAAAAGGAATGATTGAAGACAGAAGTATGAAATTGATCTTAAAAAGTGGAAATAAACAGAGTAAATAAATAACAACAAATTATAAGGATAAACTGATGGATAATACGTAAACATGCACTATAATTCTTAAATATTCAACACAAGAAAATAAAATAAGATATAATAAAATAAAATAAGATATAATAAATAAAATAAAATAAAATAAAAATAAAAAAAAAAAAAAATTAAAATAAAATAAAAAAGGTTATTTTCCATGGTATAAAAAAAAAAAAAAAAAAATTATTACGAGCTAAGAAAATATTTCAGAACAATGGTACATCTCAATATAATCCACCTTTCAAATATCTATTAACATATTTTTTTTTTTTTTCCTTTTTCTTTTATTCAATCTAAAGAATTCAAACCAAATAAAAACCCTAATTCCTTACGTCCTAACCTATTAATATCCCTAATTTTTTCTGCATCCATGGCCATACCAACTAATTCTTTTTTCCTATTCTGTAACTCAACAATTCTATCTTCAACACTATTTTCCACTAAAAGTTTATGTACAAATACCTCCTTGGTCTGGGAAATACGATAACAACGATCCATAGCTTGTTCTTCAATAAATGGATTCCAGAATGGATCAACTAAAATTACATGATTAGCACACGTTAAAGTCAATCCCGCATTGCCTGCTTTCATAGAAATTAATAGGATTTTTTCCTCTGGATCTCTATAAAACTTCTCAATAACAAGGTTTCTATCATTCGCCTTCATTGAACCATCATATCTTAAATAATTCATTTTCAAGTCTTTATTAATGAAATGTTGAAATAGATCGAAAAATGAAGTGAATTGAGAAAAAATAATCACTTTTTCCTGTGGATTATTTTTTTGGATTGCTCTAATTATATTCATACACTGTACAATCTTGGTCGATGGCTCCAATTTTTCAAAATCAGGTGTATAAATTTTTCCCTTTGTCCTTTTCCTTTGTGCCTCAAACTCGCATTTCAAATCCTCAATAGTATATTTTTGGTTGACAATCTGATCAAATAATTCATAAGATAAAATTTCCTTTTCCTGAAACACTTTAGTACAAAAACAACATGCCAAGGGGTCCCCACCATCTCTGCTTAAAATATTATGATTAATAACAGCATTGGAAATGTTTTCTCTACTTTTCTCCAAAACTTCTTCAAGGCAAGCATCACAGACCATATGTCCACACCCAGGTATAAGAAAAGATGAACTTAATTCCATCTGCTCCATACATTCTGGACAAACCAATTCGGTTTCAGCAAAATCATTAATTTTTTTAAAAACTTCTTGTTTCATTCTCTTGGCCACGTAAAATAATCGAACCCAATCTTTCTGGAAGTCAGACCCATGAACCATTTTTTGAGCCTCAGCTTTTGCCTCGCCAATTAAAACTAATTCTGGGTGACAACATGCTTGTCTTAATCTTAGCAATAAGGTCAAGATGCTGGAATAATTCCCTCTAGCTCTTTGTTTTAGTAATCTTTCTGCCTTTTTTTTGTTCTTATTTTCCAAATTTTGATAAAATTCCAATTGTCCGCCTTCGAATTTTTGTATTTCGTTAGTAACATTCTTAGGCGGCAATTCTAAAATTGGTCGTCCATCAATCTTGGATTCTTTAGTTCTCCTCAACATAATGGCCTTCAGCAAAACTTGAACCTTTTGCATCGCATTTTCCCTATCCGTGCCATTATAGTCACAACCATTTCTATTCGCTTTCAAGCTTAATGGTCTCCCAATGTCAGCTCTAAATTTATATTCTTTATTATACGGTGGAATACGCAAGAATCGGATTAAAGAATATAGCTCATCAACATTATTTTGAATGGGCGTACCTGACAAAATCCATCTGTATTCAGAATTGATCATAGAGCATGACACAGCAGCTTTGGTTTTCTTGTTCTTGATATTTTGGCCCTCATCTAAAATAATTCTATAAAATTTGCTTTGCTTTAAGAAGAACGGAGAAAAATATTCTTCTTTCTCCTTTAAACTATTCATACCATCTATACTAGGGACTTCTGGTAAGACAAATTTCTGGCCTCTCCCATCAATATATTCACTACTATTCATCAATTTAGCAGGCCAATGTTTCCTTAGTTCGCTTGATAATGTTTGATAAGAAACTAAAACAACATCATATTTATTCAACTCTTCAAAGCATTCCGTTTTCGAACTACCGTAAAATGGGAAAACATTCAACGCAGCATTTTCCTTAAACTTGGTCTTAATTTCAGCTTCCCATACTTTCAATAAAGCAACAGGTGCTACAATCAAAGTAGTCTTTGCATCTTCGGCTTTGTTTTTATTGGCAGCCATCAACGCTAACATCTGAACTGTTTTGCCTAGTCCCATATCATCAGCCAATAGTCCACCTTTTTTACTGCTAGCCTCCATGGCTAACAACCATCGTAACCCTTGTCTTTGATGCTTCATTAAATTTATAGTCAATTCATCTGGAGTCAATTCTTCGCCCTCAACATTAACTTCGTCTTTTTTCATTTCCTCCAAAAAGCTACGCAAGGAATTATGATCCTCGGTAGAAAAAACATTAAATCGTGTTTGATTATTTTCATAGTCATTTGTACTATCCCCGACATCCATGTTGTTGTTGGGATTGCTACCATCCTCTATACCGTGTTTGGAAACAGCAGAAATTGAACTATAAACACCGTTGTTAGGTAATAAATAGCTATTATTAAAAGAAAGTAATTTTATGCCATAAGTGCTGAAAAAAGTATCCATCAATTGTTTTTCTCTGACAGCCAAGAGATAGGACGATTTAGACGGATCAATTAATTGCTTTTGAACATCAGATAGCGCCATTAGTATAGCATATCCTCTTTGATACAAATCACCCGGCAAATTTAATCTTTGTAAAAACAAAAGTTTCCCCCTAATGGCTTGATCAACCTGAAAAAACTTGCTTGACTCAACAATGTTTCTGGCATTTAAATTATTAACAGCTTGAGATAACTTGTTTAGTCTGGTTAATTTTTTATTTAAATCTGCCAATTTATCAGCATACGCTTCCTTGGTAATTGCTCCCCTTTGATAAAAATCTAAATATTTTTGACGTAATGTAGTCAAAGCCATTCTTTCCTTGGTAATTTCCAGTGCTGATTTAGGCTGTTGATGTTGCATCCCAACAGTATTAAGAGATGAGGCAACCATAGGTTTACTACTGTTATCATTAGGAGTGATTATAACGGAATTATTTGATATTTCCATTTCCGCTTTGGTCACTATGTTATTGGCTAATTTTTGAAACTCTCTAATGTCTTTAATAATTTGAATTTCAGTAGTTTTGCATTGAACGATCTTTTCATTGTTTTTTCTAATTTTCTTACTTAATGTTTCGATGTTATTTTGAATTTGTAACAATCGAACTTTTTGGTAACGTCTGCTCAAAGTAATATCATTTCTAACTCTTTTCTCTTCATCCAAGCAGTAATTCAATTCCCTTTGTCTTTTTTGTACCTTTTTTTTTAATAAAATTTGTTTCGAATTGTTAGACTTGCCTGTTTCTTTTAATTTATGAATATTACCTTGGTATCTTAGCAACATATTCCTCTGCGTTTGTGACAAGTTAGGTATAGATACATTTCCTGTTTGTGTTGGTGTAGAGATACTATGATTACTATGACTCTCCACAGTGGAGAGCCTAATATCGGGCCGTTGTTTAGTGTTGATATTTCCGTGAGATCCTTTAGCGGTCACTAGAGTGTTTATTCTTGGCTCATTGCTATGGGGAAATTGTTTATTTATAGAATTTGAGCTATTGTCTGACGGACCCGGGTTAATGGCAACGTTATTCTCCTTGGGAACCTCAGAATGTATGATTTCATCGGCAGAATATACTGTTTGTGTATCTTGTTTATTATTGTTAGTGCTAATAACTTTGTCATTCATTTCTGTATCAACGTCTGGATTCACTTTGCTAATATTATTGTTGTTGTTGTTGTTGTTGTTGTTGTTGATTTCAGGCTCAGTAGTTGTTTCAACATTCATTATTCGCCTACTGGCCTTAGGTGTCTGTTTATTTCCCTCTTCGTTAATTCCTTTTTTTCCACCCTTTTCTTGTGGGCTATTTTGAAGACTAGTACTAAACGAGCTAGTGGATCCGGTAACTTCCTCATTAACTTCGTCATATAAGCTAGTATTAATATGAGTATTGGGAATGGTAACATTAGTGTTACTTTGAATCTCATTATTAGTAGCGTTACTATTGTAGTCGTTCAATATTTTAGAAATGGGATTTTTTTTCCAGGGTGTGGACGAAGTACTATTATTGTAACTATTGACGCTTTGGGGTACTGAATTAGGTTTATCAATCATATATTCGTCGTCATAATCATAATCGTCGTCATCATCTAATATAATTAACTGATTCTCATCTTTATGTGGTAAATTTATTTTAAGATTTGTATTATTACTAATAGCACTAGGAGCTGAAAAACCAGACGTTATGGTGGTATTATTTATATTATTATCAAATGAAACATTGTTACTATTGTTATCTAGAGTTTCGTTAGCACCACCAGCAAGTATATTATTGTTGCCTAATTTTTGTGGATTAGATTCTACATAATTGGATAAATCATCCTCATCCGAAGATACTAAATCTATAGTAATAGCGGGTTGTCTTGATGCAATATTCATCTTATAATGTTTCCGTATCTTTTAGTTTTTATTTTTTTATTTTATTTTATTTTTATTTTTTTTTTCCCCTCCACTTTTCGTATCGTTCAAGTCCCTAGATGTAAAATTTTACAAATTATTTTTGCGTTCGCTGGTAGATCGTTCCGTTTTATCACCGAATAATTGAATCTTCCTTCATAATTTTAAACTAAGAAACTTATTCAAATAGTGGCCTCAAAAAGATGAAAGTGTAATGGAAGTTACAAAAGGCTGTTTGTTATTGAATTAATCTTTTCAGTGTGATTTAATTTAAAGGTTTGTCACGAAAAAAAAAAAAATAAAAATAAAAAAAAAAGTCACAGAAAAATCACGCAACTTTAAAGTCACGTGAATCAATGAACAACTGATATTATCCACCATCACGAATCTATTTTATTTTTCTTAAAGTTTCGTTTTAAAGCCGCACCTTGCAAGATGAAATATATATATACATATATATAAAAGCATTAAACTAGATAAAAATTAAACCAAATTACTTCCAAAATTAAAAATTAAAAATTAAAAATAACAAAAAAATAATAAAAAGTAGCAAAATTAATTAAATAATAATAATAATAATAAAATCTTTCTTTTTGATTGTGCTTTTCGCTTTTTGCTTTTTAAAACTGTGAATAAGATAATAATAAAAAAATAAAAAATGCACCAGTGTAGTTATATCATTCAAGTAGAAAAGTTACATTGGTTTGGATATTGTCTATCACTCAAAGGTTGTGGGAACAAACCGTTGTAAATTAATCTCTGCAAATCCCATTCCAAAGACGTTTCAGTTTTCCAACACCAAATAATCCATCCGCCTCTCAATTCAAAAGCATCTAATTGAGCTTCAATGTATTTTCTGGAGTTAGCCTTCTTGGTATCATCCCAAGTGCTAAAATCATCAATCCCATCACAGGATCCTATGTATGAAGAAGTATCAGTTGATGATTTATAATAACTACCGTCATATCTAGCGCCAAATCCTACACCGTTTACCCATTTAGCACAGTCTGTCAACGCAGCAGCCCATTCACCAGCAACAGTCCAATGAGATTCGGTTAGCACGCCAGATCCCCATTCACAAGCAACTTCAACATGTGTGTCAATATCTCTTTCCAATTCACCATTACTGAAAACCTGATAATGATGATGATCAACAACAACCCCCCAATTACCATCAGATAAAGTCAAGAAATCATCCCAGTAATGATAGCTTTCAAAAGCATCGTGAATAATAACGATTTGGTCACTTTGCAAAGTATTCCTTAAATAGTCATATCCATCCAAATAATATTGTTTTAGTCCATCCATATCCAAAACAGGGCCTAATGGCTCATTGATTAATTCAATACCAATAACAACATCCTGGTAGCTTTCTGCGGAATATTTCTTTAACAAGTATTGTATAACACTGGTGGTGACTTGTAAATTATCTTGATTTAAAAATTCGTAAGAGTCACGTAGCCCACTGTTATCAAACCCATTTTGTGAACCAGCAGCACCATGTAAATCCACCCAAACCTTTAAGCCATACTTAGCACACCATTCAATAGCTTGGTCAAAATAAGATTCTTGATATCCGGTAACATATGGATCAGTGTCCAACGTTTGGAAAGCCCAGTACCCAATAGGAATTCTAACCATATTTAATCCTACAGCAGCCATTTGTTCAAAGTCTGCCTCAGTGTACCAACTAGACCAATGTGCTTGCAATCTAGAGGTGGCCTCCTCTTGACCCAAAGCTTCACAATAATGGTATTCATCCACTGGTATGCCATCATCATTATCATCATTAGTTCTAAATGCTTCAAATAATGAAGGATTGATATAAGGCTCTAAAACTAACCACCCACCGACATTCACACCCTGTACTGTAAAATCTGCATAATTCAAATACCTTTTGTCAAGAACGATCTGTTGATCGACCGGGTTTTTTTTTGGAGGGACCGGTGAAGCTGTAGCTATATGAGACAAAAATGAGAACAAAGTCAGAAACAATAATAACTTAGAATTTTGCATTATGTTATTGTGTTATTGTGTATTGATTATTGTTTTTAATTTTTTTTTTTTTTTTTTTTTTTTTTGTTAATTATAGTTGAATATTTAGTGATGTTTAAGTACCTTCTAAAAAAAGGTAAGAAAGAAGTAGGAAATATTTCTGAGTAGAATAAAAGAGAAGAGATATATCCATTTATATATATAATTATTTATTTATTTATTAATTTTTAGCTATATTCATATCTTGGAGATCTCTGATTTCTTGCTGTTCTTGCTGTTCTTTTGTTTATTTTATTTTTTATTTTTTGGTTTCTATTGTTTTTTTGTTTTGTGTTCTTTGTTTTTGTTTTTTTTATTTTTTATTTTTTATTTTTAATTTTTAATTTTTAATTTTTAATTTTTCGTAAATGTTTGAGATATGTGACGTATGTACCCAATAAATAATTTAAGAAAGGCTAAATATAGAATTTAAAAGTTTTCATTTATAATAAAAAAAAAAAATATAAGTGCTTGAAAGCGGTTTTCAATACTGCTAATTGCTAATAAATGGGAATAAGAATATTAAAAGTGTGTAATATTTAATCAGCTTAGTAATACGGTACAGCTTCTTGACTTGTATACTTTTTTTGTGAAACGACAACAAAAATGCTGGATGTAATCTAATAAACAAAGGAATCTAAAATAATAAAATAATAAAATAATAAAATAATAAAATAATAAAATAATAAAATAATAAAATAATATCCGTCTCCAATTAATAAAGTGCACGTGAAAAGGCACCCTGGCTAATTATATTAAGATGCATATAATTGCTTTTATCTTTTGTGTTTACAGCAATCATACCATACGAAAACACCTCGCTTTTTTTCCTTTTTTCCTTTTTTTTATTTTTGCTAAAAATAAATCTAAATCACAGCTTCGCTTAATTTTTTATATTTTAAGAAATAAATTTAATATTAAGATCTAATACTTAAAAGTTAAATTTAGAAAAATGCCATAGAAAAAAAAAAACTTAGAGGTTAAATTTAGAAAAATACCATGAAAAAAATACAATTTAAAGGCTAAATTTAGAAAAATACAATCAAAAAATACAATTTAAAAGCTAAATTTAGAAAAATACCACGAAAATCTATATCACTTTAAATAGCTCAATTATAACGTAGAAAAAATATATATATTCTTAAATAGGAAATTAAAACTGATTCAATATAACCGAACCATTGGACCCCTGGTCAATTAAACGCTAGCATTTCCAGAAACAACGGTGACTCGGAATACCCCTTTTTCGGAATTCAGATATACCGTACTATCATTTTCCACGAATTATAACTTTCTCCGTTATAATCAAGTTACCACACTGCGTTAGATATGATCAGTGGTTCCATCCACCAAACTTTAAAGTATAATTGGTAAATGTTTTAATAGTTATCTTTTGATTATCGTATAACCACTTTGGTTGCTTCATATCTGTTGTGTTTTTATTATTAGAAGTTTTATTACTGCTATTAGTATTAATATTGGTAGTATTCGAAACAACACTGGCTTTTGTTGTAGTATTTGCTATAGCATCCAATTTTTCACTCATCTTTCATAAATTTCTTACAGTGTAGTTATATGTTTTGTTGTTTATATATTAGATCAATACAACCCAGTTTTTACTGTTATATTTTTGATACCGAAAACTTATCAAAGGTTATATATATATATATATATATATATTATTTTTATTTTTTTTTTTTGGTTTTTTAATTTTTATGATTTTGTTTTACATCTTGATGCTATTATTAAATTTACTATTAAAGACTTTTATGCAGCAATATCAGTTATGAATTAAAAAAAAAAAAAATAATAATAATAATATACAAAAAAAAAAAAAAAAAAATAAAAAAAAAAAATGTCTTTTCTTTCTATTTCACGCGAAATGAATACCAACTTGATTAAAAGCATACAACAACTTCAATATATCATTTTGGCCCAATTTCTGAGACCTTTTATCGCTCAACTGAGTTTCATTTAAAACAGTGTCAATCTTGCCCTTTATAATATCTTTAACACTATTATTGGTATCATCTAAATCCATATTGTTATCGTCTCCGCCATGGATAGACATATAAGCTTTGTAATTTTTTTCCAATAATTCCAAAATAGTATTACTTTTAAATTCAGCACTGATAGTTCTATTTTTACGGACAAAAAGTATTCTTAACAAGCCATCCCATTCATTATAATCTATATTTGGTTTAGGCTGTTTCATCTCAATCTTAACAACACTACTTTCCACTTTTGGTGGCGGTCTAAAATTATTTTTACCAACTTTCATTACATGAGTAACATTACACCACATAGCCACATTACAACTTAATCTACAATATAATGGATCGCCAGGTCTAGCTAGTAATCTAAGAGCAAACTCTCTTTGAAACATTAATATACAGCAACGTGGGGCCGGCACTTGGTTGATCAATTTAAAAACCAATGGCGATGAAATTTGATACGGCGTATTGGAAATGCATACATCAAAATAAGGCAACTTTTCCAATTTAATAAAATCACCTAATATAATTTCTAATTTTTTTTCATATATGGTACCATGTACTCTTTTAGTTAATTCGGCAGCCATTCTTGGATCAAATTCAATAGCTATAACTTTACGTGCTTTTTCCAATATTTTCATTGTTAAATTACCTGTACCTGGACCAATTTCCAGTACTATATCGCTTGGTTGAATTTGTGCTTTGTCTACAATACCTTGTGCCACTAGTGGATTTTTTAAAATATGCTGACCCAAATTGGTATTGAATTTAAAAACAGTATTTGCCGCAGATGCAGAAACTTGTTTTTCCGTTGAGTTGTTGGAAGTGTTAAATCTCTTTCTAGTGGTAGCTTTACCCATTGTTGTTTCGTTTGTGTTGCTCTCCTTGTGTAATTTTTATTAATAAAAAGGGTAAATAATCTATTTTTTTTTTTTTTTTTTTTTTTTTTTGTTATAAATATAACTATTCATGGTTAAAAATAAGAAAAGAGGGAAAAAAGAAAGAAAAAAAGAAAAGAGGGGGAAAAAAAAAAGAAACGATGTCTAAATTTAAAGATTGTTAGTTCAAAAGAAATCACAATAAAAGATAGTGATATATATATATATATATATATCTTTAAAAGTATTAACAATTTCGGATTTTAAGGTATTTCGGACTATGTTTGTTTTTCAATAATTATGTATAATATTAAACATTTTTAAAATTGTTTCTGTATAGATATTTAGAATACGCGTTTAGAATGATAGAGAGTATTAAATTAGGAGATAAATTTAAATAGTAAATTATAAACATTTTTATTAACAGAAATTAGCAAATGATGATTTAATAAATTAAACGATCTCAAATCTAAAAGAGCAACAAGTTACAGAATATCAAGCAGTTATTAATTATATCGGATTAAAAAGAAAGATGAGATGTATTTCCACTTTTTCCTTTTTTTTTTTCTTTTTTCAACAAACTGTTCCCGTTTATTATTGTTTGGTTATCGTTCCTGTTATTCTTTTGTTTTGGATAAATTATTAGGGGAGAGAAATAAGGTCAGTGGTGAGATTTTTATTTTTATTATTATTTACTGATTTACTGATTTATATCATACACGAATATATCCGATATAAATTATTCTCGAATATAACAATATAACACCATATATCGTATTCAATGATATAACACTCTGTTCTCGTTTAAGGGACGGATGTTCTGTTGAAAAGATATAGCGAAGATATAAATAATTTTATTTTTTGTTGAGAATAACTATCGTCTTATACGACATCTCATAGAAATTTACCGCGATTCAAATTAAATCGACTATTTCTCTCTTTTCGTTGTCTTATTTGTTACTGCTTGTGGTGTGTGGGTGGTCGCACTGTGTATTTTATATACTTTACAAAATTCAACAAAAAAAAATAATAATAATTATCACCACTTAATATAGTGCTACAATTGATATAGTACGACAATTGACATAGCTTAATAAAAATATAATACAATAATCATGCACTATTTTCTTTTTTTCTTTTTTTCTTTTTCTTTTTCTTTTTTTTTTTTTTAGTATTTTTAAAAAATAATTATTTATATATAAGAAAAAAAAAAAACACCCCTTGCTAAAACTAGAAATACACAAATTTTGTTTTTGTTTTTTTTAGTGTATTATTCATTACTCATCTAAGTTCCATATAACAACAAAAATCAAATCCAACAGCAACAACAACAACAAGTATGGAACAATTAGATCTAGTCCAAGCTAACATTTTAGCTTCAGGTGCTAACAAGAAAACTGTTCAAGTCAAGAATGGTTTAGGTTCATTGATGGGCTCCAAAGAAATGGTCGAGGTGGATTTCGCCAAGGATAGCAACATGGATTATTTATTGGAAAGAGATGAACAAGAACGTTTGCAGTATAAATCAAAAAAGCATATTAGTGAGCAACCATGGACTTTGGACAATTGGCATTTACACATAAATTGGTTGAACATGGTTTTGGTTGTTGGTATCCCAATGATTGGGTGGTACTACGCTTTAAGTGGCAAAGTTAAGTTGAATCGTCAACTTTTGGCTTTTTCCATTCTTTACTACGGTTTAGGTGGTATCTCCATCACTGGTGGTTATCATAGATTGTGGTCTCACAGAAGTCATTCTGCAAAGACCCCCTTGAGATTATTCTATGCATTCTTTGGTGCTGCTTCTGTTGAAGGTTCTATCAAATGGTGGGGTCACTCTCATAGACTTCACCATCGTTACACTGACACCAGAAGAGATCCATACGATGCTAGAAGAGGTTTTTGGTTTAGTCATATTGGTTGGATGTTGTTGAAACCAAATCCAAAGGACAGAGCTCGTGCTGATATTTCTGACTTGATGGACGATTGGATTGTTAGATTCCAACACAGACACTACATCCCAATCATGTTATTCATGGCCGTCATTTTGCCTGGTTTGTGTTGCAAGCTTTTATTCGACGATTTTAAAGGTGGTATAATTTATGCTGGTTTGCTTAGAATTTTCTGTATCCAACAGGCCACTTTTTGTATTAACTCTTTGGCTCACTGGTTGGGTGCTCAACCTTTTGATGATAGAAGAACACCAAGAGATAACTGGTTGACTGCTTTGATCACTTTCGGTGAAGGCTACCACAATTTCCATCACGAATTCCCAACTGATTATAGAAATGCTATCAAATGGTACCAATATGACCCAACAAAGGTTTTAATTTATTTGTCTTCTTTGTTAGGTTTAAGTTACGATTTGAAAACTTTCTCTCAAAATGCCATTGAACAAGGTATTATTCAACAAAAACAAAAGAAATTGGATAGAGAAAGAGCTAAGTTGAACTGGGGTACTCCAATCAGTGAGTTGCCTGTTTGGAATGCTGCTGAGTTTGCTGAGAATATTAAAGCTACACCAAACTTGGTTGTTATATCCGGTATTGTCCATGATGTCGGTAAGTACATGGAAGAACATCCTGGTGGAGAAACTTTACTTCAAGCCAGTTTGGGTAAGGACGCTACCAAGGCCTTTAGAGGTGGTGTTTACTTGCACTCCAATGCTGCTCATAACGTCTTGGCCAATTTGAGGGTTGCTGTTTTGCAAGATTCCGTTGACCAAGCTCAAAGATTTGCATCAATTAGAGGTGAAAAGGTTGACAAGTTTTGATATGTAGGCGCTAGATATGTTTAAATTTTTTATTTGTTTATTTTCTTTTCCCCTTTCTAGAGTTTTATTTTATCGTACGTATACATATTATTAGGTTTATCTACACACACACACACACATATATATATATATATAGAGGTATATTATTGTTTTATGTGAGCTATATCTTTTGTGTTAATCTTTTAAATTTTTAAAACGAATATTTATACATTTTTATTTAGTTGGTACGCAGTTGTGGTTGTTGGGTTATTATTGAAATAAAGTTTAGAACCTTTTTTTCCCTCAGAAAAAGAAAAGGAAAAGAAAAAACAAAAAAAAAAAAAAAAAAAAAAGAAAAAAAGTGCAATGCACTTAAAAAATGGTAAACATTTTACGGCGATAAGTTGCCAAAGGCTTGTACCATGTTGGCTGGAAATTCTAAACTCATAGAATCGTCTATCAACATCTTTTTATATAGCTTAACCAAGTTGTCAACATCCATCAAGTGACAGTATTTAACACCAAACTGATCAGTTACATATTTAATCCATTGCATTCTATAAGAAATCAATTCTTTTCCACCATTAGAATTATCACTGTTGGTGTTATTAATGTCTCTTATTCTTCTTCTTAATTCTCCCAATTTTACACAACTTTCTTGAATATGAATATTACTACTGCTGCCATATTTTGAAATAATGTCATTCTTTAAAAGTGAAGTAAAACGAGGTGATAATCCGTTAGAAGATATCAAAATTTGTATACAGGGAACACAACTGATGTTATCTAAAGTTATATCGTCGGAACTATTATTGCTATTAATATCAATATCGCTAATCCTAATAGCATCTGTATCTACTGTAGGGACCTCTCCTAAAGTAAAATTACTGCCAAAGTAAAAATCACATAAAGGCGGAACATCCGCAACATTGATCATGATTTGTGGGCCCAATAACAGTTTTGCTTTATAATAGATTAATTCGCTTAGTTTGATATCATCAATGCAAACCAAAATAACCTGCCAATTATCACCCAAGTATGACTTTAGTAAATTTATATCATTAGTGCGTTCAACCAAAGCACTGAATTCACTTTTGTTGATAGAAGAAGTGTTTTTATTGCTTGTACTATTCATAAACATTGTCAAATCTTGAAATTTAAAATTCCTTTTGATTATTTGATATATTTTCCCACAATTTGTATGCCAATTGGGATAAGTGTATATATCATCATTACTAGTTCCCGTGGCGGTGATTTTAGCATTACCAAGTTTGGAAGGTGGTACAAACCATTTTTTTAAAATAGTTTCAAATCGTTTGTTTCCACTGGAAGTACAAGTGATATCATCCAAGTCATCCTCTATGTCTCCAGTAACCAAATATATTTGACATCCAGTAGGTATTAATTTTTCTAATCTTGAAATTGCTACTTCGCCGCTTCCAACAAGTAGAACCTTTTTACCACATAATCTAGTGGCTACTGGTAATGAAAGGACCACACGTGTGTTGTTGTTCATGCTTTCGATGTATATAAGGTGGTTGATATTATTCTTGTGTATGTGCTTGAAGATTATAACTTTACAATATTAAAAGGGATGATATATACCTCGGAAAAAAAAGAAAAAAAGAGAGTTAAAAAAAAGAAAAAAAGAGAATTAAAAAAATAAAAAATAATTAATGAAGGATGCGAGGTTCGAACTCGCGCGGACACCGTCCAACAGATCTTAAGTCTGCCGCCTTAGACCACTCGGCCAACCCTCCAAATGATAGTTCATGTTATGTCGGAGAGGGGATATACTGCGAGGGGCAGGGTTAGTACACAGATTTGATACTTTACTATTTATATCAAGACAGATGTAATAGTTTGTTGCTTGATCCTTTATATATTTTTAACTAATAAAACTATAACTTATACATTTTTATAATCAACTACTCTAAATAAATCATCTTTTTATATATGATTTCTTTTCACCTTTTACCTTATGTTTGTATTAACCTTTTCCAATGTTTCATCGTTGTCCGCCGGGCATATTTTCCTTCTTGCGGCGGTCCCCGTATGTTTAGTACTCTCTGTATTCTCGGAAGTACTTGCATCTCGTATAAACCGTGATAAACACAATTCTACTTCATAACAGTTCAAATTCTAATACAATTTAGTCTAAACGCATATTATAACAATCTCTCATAAGAATCATATGGCTATTATGATTAGTATAATACATCACAGCCACGGGGCATCAGAAACACAAAACCACCTCTTTCCTAATAATACTTGCTTCATATTTTAGTGTAAGCTGTTTTTAACGTAGTTTTAGAAAATTAACTGCTCTAAACGTAAGATGCTTAATCTAGACAATCAGAAGGATCACAGCAAGGACTATTATTACTATTTTTTTTAGAGCTAAACTTTGCATGGTTATCGCAAGTAAACTTCTTAAAAATAAATTTTTTACAATTATCAAAATTTAGAAAGGTTACCGTTACAGTTTGAATGTAAAAAGAGACAGAAAATGTTGGGAAAGATTTAAATATAATAAATAATTAAAGTAGTTTGTTTTAGTCCCAATCAGGAAATTGTTCAAAATTTCTCTGTCACATATAGACGAGTAATGCTCTCGGCAATATTTCGGCACGCTTGACTAAACAATAAACAAAAAAAAAAAAATATATATATATATATATAAATTTAATTGAATGATAAGATACAAGCCTACAGTATAGTAAAAGAGTTTTAGCCATTGGATAATTCAATATACACATTAAAAGATAGAGAAGAAAACGAACTATTCCGTTTTTATCATTTAAGTGTCAAACAAAAGTATATACAAATTATAATTATTTATTTTATTTGTGCGACAATAAAATCGGGAAAAATTATTAAGATTACAACAAAAAAAAATTGTTAAAGGCAACATTAAATAACAGAGCCAGTTCAATGCATATAATTATTTTAAATAAATTAGATGAAAATATAGTCATATAGAAATAACAATCATAAAAGAAGATTCGATAATATTATACAGCGTAATTTCATTATTGAGCAGAAGAAGAAAAGGAAACAAAAAAAAAATATATATGTACATATATATATATATAATATCATTAGAAACCAAAAACTAAAAAGGGGAAAAGAAAAATAATAAATAGAAATTACTGTCAATAAAATAGGATTAATTAAAAACTTACAGGGAAAAACAAAAAAATAAAAATAAAAATAAAAATAAAAATAAAAATAAAAATAAAAACAGAAGTGAATAAATTATAGAATGAAAATAAAGAAAACGAATTTTTTTTTCCCATCGAAATACAAATATATATATATATAATCATTATTGTTAGTACCGTCACTATTCATTAATAATCTCACCTGTCTATAGATTTCTATCGCATTATTTCATGGGGGGTAAATACAAGAGCCCAATTTTTTTTTTTATTTTTTTTATTTTATTTTTTTTTTTTTTGAATAACAAAAAAATTATGCATATATTAAAACATGGATGATGAATTAATAGATCCGTTTTTTTGATGTTGTTGATGTTGTTGTTGTAACAAAAACTGAAGTTGTTGTTGTTGTTGTTGCAGATTATTATTATTGATATTAGCAGCAGGTGCAGTATTGTTACTATTATACCCGTGCATATAATTTTGTTGTGTTTGAAGTTGTAATTGCTTTTGAGATACAATGTTAGCAGATGGAACAAGAGATGGAATGTTGCCATTGCTGTCTATATTACGAGTATTATTGTTAATATGGCCAGAGAAACTATTAGAGCCACCAATAGGTTGAAAAACCTGAGCTGTATTTACAATATTGTTAAAATTGGTACTTCTACCGGTACTATTATTATTATTATTATTGTTATTATTAATATCAGTAGTAAAAGCGGTTGCAGAAATACCGTCATTGGTCCCTTCGTTAGGATTACTCATATTACCACCAAGAATTGAAGAAGATGGTGCGATCCAATTAGAACTCGTACCATTTTGATTATTGTGAAACAAATATTGTTGTTGCATATTCAACGCTGAATTAAAACTGGTGTTTGCATTAGGTATAGAATTAATATTGGTGGAATTGAAGGGCGTTGAAAGGATTTGTTGCTGCAACAATGGTAATTCAGTGTTGTTGATATTATTGCTGCTAGTAGTATTGGTATTAGATATGGAAGGAGAAGAAGATGGTAGTGAAAAACTTCTATCCCTCATAACAAGGTAATTCAAATTGGAAGAAGTTGTATTATTATTATTATTATTATTATTATTATTATTATTATTATTGTCGTTGATATTATCGACCGGATTTGTCAGCACTACTTGATTTCTACTAATAGTTGAGAGCCGATTCATTAATGCTTCTTGAGTCTCATCTAAAGTTCCAAGTACATTATTAATGACATTACTATTGGTAAAATTGTTATAGAGTGGACTATTATTATTATTATTATTATTATTATTATTTCCTTTACCCCAGGATACACGCAATACGGCTCCATTGACTATAAATCCATGTAATCCTGTAATAGCAGCTTCTGCATCTCTTCTAATAAGAAAAGTAACAAAACCACAATTTCCGCCCTGAGTGTCCTTATTAATTATGTTATTCTGTTGGTGAAAAGAAGATGAAGAAGATAATAAAATACTATTACTTCTATTTCGTGTGCCATTAGTATTATTTTGTAATATTTTGATTTGCTGGATTAAACCGAACGGTTGAAATAAATGTTGCAATTGCATTTCGTCAATAGAAGATGGCATGCCACCAACAAATAACGTGGTGTTATTATTATTACTACTACTATTATTATTATTATTATTATTATTATTTTTATTTGTGGGTTCTGAACCAATACTACTGGTGGCAGAATTATTACTACTACTATTATTGGCGTTGATCGTGTTGTTTAAAGGACTGTCGGAAGTTGATGAAGCTGGTGAGTTATTAATGTTATTATTATTAGCGTTGGTTATGGAACTCTGTGTAGTTTGTCTTGCGGTAGCATGAGCGACCCTTAAACATCTTCCTTTACACCACACTCCGTTCATTTCTCTCATGGCACGTTCCCTTTCTAGTTCAGAAGCAAATCTCACGAAACCAAAACATCTGCTTGCACCTGTAATAGGGTCTGTCATAACACGGACAGTTTTAACGCTACTATATCTTGTCTGAAACAAAGTTAACAAGTCAGCTTCGGTGCAACTTGGTGCCAAGTCACCTACAAACAAGGAATATTCGGGAGTTAAAGGAATTGTAGTTTCTAAAGTTGCTGCACTGGCCCAATTTAGTCTAAATGTTCGTTTATTGTCTGGGTTAGTCCAATGATAGTTGTTTGTTGGATCTTGCAAGTTTGGAATGGGTGTACTGTTTAAAGTTAAACCGTATTGCGCATCTTGAAATGATTTAAATTCTACAAAACAGTATCCTGCATGATGTAGGTGAGTTGTATTAGGATCTATAAAATTAACACCATTTATGTTAATGCTTTGAGTGATATTATTATCTCCGGAACCAAAATTATTATTGGAACTATTAAAGTTGTTTGACAAAGTACTTGATGTGGAACATGGTATCAATAAATTTTTCTTTGCCCTGATTAATTTGACTTTCACTTTCTTGTTTAGTGATTCCCACAATGCCTGGATAGTAATTTCACTGAATTGAGGGTCTAGATCACCCATCCAGAGAGTCCTTGGTGCTTCATTTGAAGATTGGATTGTAGTAGTAGGGGGCAAAGGGACAGTTGCTGTGGTGTTGGTGGTACCATTATTTGTCAATAAAGTTGATTGGGTTACATTCATACTTTTCTATATTATTTTTAGGTATTTATTTCTTTTATCCTTGGGTTTATTGTATGATAATAGTAATAGCAAAATAATAAGGTACTTTGATTTATATATATATATATATATATTTTTTGAAAATATTATTGCTTAGCTGGCACCGGTGAGTTGTCCACGAAAAAAAAAAGGGAAAGATGAGAGAGAGAGAGAGAGAGAGAAAAAAAGAAAGAAAGAAAGAAAGAAAGAAAGAAAATGAAAAAAGGGAAAGAGAAGCGTATAAATATATTATTTTTATTGGTTATTGAAATGAAATTTGAATTGGGAAATGATAGCAAGAAAGTGAAAGAGAGCAATAAAAAGAAAAGATGCTATACATTTACTTTGAAATTGTATCAAAGTGGAATGGATCATATTTTTATTTCAATGTCAATAAAAGCTGTTGTGTAACTTCGTTGTGCGATGTGCGATTGCGTTGTGCGTTGTGCGTTGTGCGATTGCGTTGTGCGTTGTGCGAAATTCTAAGTCCTTCTTTTCCCGATATAATTTATAGAGGGGTTTTTTTTTGTGCTGTTTATTTAATTTGAAAATTCAGTGCTAAAAAACACTCCTTTTCTTATTGAATTTGCCACTTTGTCCCTTTTATTACTATTATTATTTAAAATAGAATGAAAGGCAAATACCGAACACTCTCGGACTACATATATCATATCTTTTTAATGCCTTCTATAACTACAAAAAAAAAATACAATAGTTGCAATTCCAATTTTATTACTTGAATAAACAAACGCGTTAATACCTACAGCCATTAATTCAAGTAATACAAATACCAATATATAGATATCCGTAAACTATGGATCATAGAAGACTAAATGCTATATTGTATAGACAAAGAGGCTCCTTTAAAAATTATAAAAAATTGTTAAATTTGAATATACACCTTCTAAAAACGGCTACTGACAATGAAAATATCTCTAGTATACAAAACGCTTTATTAGGAATAGAAACAGAATATGAACCTAAGGGAGAGAGTAAATTAATGGAGGAAATGGCTAGTAACATATCAGATGCCATATCAGATGCCATACCAGATGTCACATTAGATGCCATACCAGGTGTTACACCAGATGCCATACCAGATGCCATACCAGATGCCATACCAGATGCCATACCAGGTGTTACACCAGATGCCATACCAGATGCCACATTAGATGCCATACCAGATGCCACATTAGATGCCATACCAGATGCCACATTAGATGCCATACCAGATGCCATACCAGATGCCATACCAGGTGTTACACCAGATGTTACACCAGATTCTACAACTAACTATCAACCAAAAATGAAAGAAGAGGATGTAGAAAAAAAATACCATTTAAATAAATTTACTAGTAGCCATCAGAATAATGTACCAATCAATAACAAATTACTTTGTTCAATAAGCACAATGACCACCATTAAAGTATTACAAGATATACTAAAAGAAATTTTCCAAAAAAATTTAATATCTGAAGGATTGGAAAAATTCAATGGCGAATCCAACAACACTGCTAGTTCACCCAGTACTAAATTATCCTTTAAGTTAGATATCAAATTATTTAGCAGTTTATTAAATTTAATTTTATATGAATTGGAAATAATACAAGATTTAAACATACAGAACAACGAAATGATTTATAATTTTAAACAAATTACAAAGCTACAATCTAATTTAGCTTATAGTATATATTATGAGAACACTAATACCACTACCATTCCAACTGGTAATACAAATAATAGAAAGTATAAGTTAGATAATTTATTGGATAGTTATAAGAAAAAAATATAAATATAAAGTAACTATTATATATTAGATTATCACAAATGATATATATATATATATATATATATATATATATATATATAAAAGGTACAAAAATAGGAAATATATAATAGTAATAATAATAAAAAAATAGTATTTTTAGAAAAGCAACGTTGATATTATTATGGGGATGATTCTTCATCGATTAATGCCATGATCATTCTATACAAGTAGAAAAAAAACATAAACAAATAGAATCCCAATTTCAAAAAGCTTTCTCTCTTATGTTTACCCAAAGTTCTAAAAATTTCGGTGGCATCCAACATCTGTAGTTTATTGTAATATTTGTTAATATTGAAAAATAAGATTGGTGCATTAAGGATAAAGACAAACCAGTAACCGTTAATTAGGAATAATAGAGATATAATAGCATGCAAAATAGCTTCTGGACCAATCAACTTGTTAATTCTGCTACACAATTCAATCGGGTTAATATAATCAGATTCCAAATCAGAATACATGATTGTGAAGTGAACTTGAGCAAATAAGTTAATACAGTTAGCTATAACAGCAAAAATGAATAATAAAATAACACCCATTGTTTGTTATTTTGGAAATATATGATGAATATGTCTTTTTTATTTTTTCTTTTCCTCTTTTTCTTTTCCTCTTTTTCTTTTCCTCTTTTTCTTTTCCTCTTTTTCTTTTCCGTCTTTCTTTCTAGAAAACCAATTTATAACAATCGATAATGGATATTTCCGTTAAGGTTCAAAAAAAAAAAAAAAAAATAAAGTAGAATAAATTTTTTTTATTGATTTCCAAAGATTAAAAGATTAAAGTTCCGAAAAAAAGAAAAAAAGAAAAAAAAAAAAAAAAGGAAAAAAAAAAAGGTGTTGGTGTTAACACAAATTGTAATAAAAAAAAAGAAATGGTTCCTAGCAGGATCGAACTGCTGATCCCCGCGTTATTAGCACGGTGCCTTAACCAACTGGGCCAAGGAACCAAAATCTGGTTGAAAAGTTACTAAGGATGTTCAACACAAAGGTAAAAAGATGGTTTTTTTTTCTTCACTCTTTCCCTTTTTCCATTCAATCGGCGTTAGACCTACTTACGACTTGGTAGTTAGTGGAAAAGTTATGATAGATTTATTTCAAGAAAATTTGGAGTTGTTTAGGCGGAGTAGTTATATATCGATAAGTTGGTGAAGAAAAGAAAAGAGATAAAAAAAAAAAAAAAAAAGGCTGGAACACAAAGAAAGAATAATAAGTTGTACTTACACAGCCAGCTCATCCTTAAATAGACAGATAAACTTTTCCCATGGGAGAGCGGAATGGTAATGGAGTAATTTTTATTTTTATTTTTATTTCCATTTCCACGCACGTTTCTTTTTATTATTTCCTTTTCTTTTTTCCATTCGCACTCTGTGCCACTCTCTGTGCCACTCTCTGTGCCACTCTCTGCCGCCCGTTTTCTTTCCCTTTCCCTTTCCCGTGGCCCCCCTTTTTTTTATTTTATTTTTTTTAGTACGAAAAAGAAATAAAAATAAAAATGCCCCTTCTTCATTTAACTTGTATATAAATCATTGAAGAAAAATATAAAATTATAAAAATAAAATAAAATAAAAAAAAACTCGCTTCGAGCACATAAACAAAGGAAACTTTATCCTTTATACCTAACATAAATCATAAATTAAGAAAATAAGAAAAAAAGAAAAAGAAATATTTTGATTATATATAATAACCTCTATTGTTAATTGTCTACCATTCATATAAATTAATCATAAGAAATAACCTTCCAATTATTATTTCTTTCCCTTCTCTTTTTTCCATTTTTAATCATCATTATTCTAACTATTATAACCATACTACTACTACTACTACTACTACTACTACTACTACTACTACTACTACTGTAATTCCAAATATATAGAACTATCAATAACAACAACAAGAAAAAATGGGAGGTTCTCAAGTAATCAACAACTCTAACATCTCAAATGGTACTCATTCTTCATCTACTTCTATTAATAGTAGCAACACCTCTACCAATTCTGCTAAGAGACATGATTCTATAGTCGAAATGCTATCTTCACCACTAATGAATCCTATCAGTAATAATACATGCACTAGCATACCTAGCCTGTTGGAAAATACTACGGGAAATTCTATGTCCAGTGGTACCAATAATAGTATTACCGCAACTCCGGGCATGTTCAATTCTTTTACTGCCAGTGAATTGTCTAGAACTACAAGTATCTCCTCTACTGCTAACACTTACAACAATGTTAATAGTAGTGTGTCTTCTTCTCCATCCACATCTTCCTTAACATCATTGGGTAGTAGTACAATCGGTGTCACCAACGGCGTTACTGCTAATGCCAGTAACAATAGCAATTCTAATTTTAATTTTAATTCTAATACTAATCCCAATCCAACTGATGATATGGATATACATAGTACCACAATGCACCATTCCAATTCATGGTTTGTCTTTAAAGTTCATAAAAAGAATTGGGAACATATCAAGTTATCTCAATTGATTGAGAGTAACAAGTTGATCTATATTCGTGGGGATTTAAGTGTAGAAGATGCTTTCAATAAGTTGGTTGAATATAACTTAACCAGTTTACCAGTACTATTAGATGAAACTACAGAAGATGGTTCATCGGTTTCCACGAACAACACTGAAGCTGGTAACAAGGGGTCTGGTGCCAATAGCATTGGTATCAAAAGTATGAATTGTTTGACTTTTGACTATAATGACTTAAATTCATATTTGCTATTGGTGTTGGGTAAAATTAAGGTTCTTGGTAATAATTCTGGAGGCAACAACAATATTTCAGCCCAGGATTTGGAGAAAATTACCAGAGATTGCCAAATGGGCAAACCAGTGCCAGTTGGTGAGATTGTTAGGTTGACCCCGAAAAACCCATTCTATAAAATACCCCAAGATGAAAGTTTAAGTACAGCAATGGGAATTTTAGGCTCAGGTGTTCATAAGATTGCAATTACAGATATTGAGCAACAAACAATTTTAGGCATTTTATCTCAAAGAAGATTAATCAAGTATATTTGGGACAATGCAAGAAATTTTAAAAACTTGGAGCCTTTGTTAAATGCTTCATTACAGAGCTTGAAAATCGGTGTTCTAAATTATTCTCACAAAACTGCAAGTACATCTAGCGGTAAGCCTAGTAGTAGCAATATTCCTGGCGGTAATAATGCTAGTAGTAGTAGCGGAAGTTTTAGAAATACTGGCGGAAGAAAATACTCTCGTGTTATATCTATTAGTGGAGATGAACCATTGATTAATGCGTTGTACAAGATGCATATTGAAAGGATATCTTCTATAGCAGTTGTGGATTCACAAGGTATTTTATTGGGTAATATCTCTGTTACTGACGTTAAAAATGTTACCAGGACATCTCAATATCCGTTATTGCACAACACTTGTAGGCATTTTATCACTGTTATTTTAAATAATAGGGGGTTGGAGATGGGTGGTAAAGATTCGTTTCCCATTTTCCATGTTTATCCTAGCAGTTCATTAGCCAGAACTTTGGCTAAGTTGGTAGCTACCAAAGCTCATAGGTTATGGATTGTGCAGCCTAGTGATGTAGGGAATGGCAATGCTAACAACAATAACAGTGCAAATACTAGTAATAATAACAGTGCTACCGGCCACCATCACCACCATCATCATCATCATCACAATAGTACTACTAATAATAATAGTTCGACGAATAGTAGTTTTGATATTCCTAGAAGTGTATCTCCGATGTCAGTATTAACAGACTCCATAAGCACAACCAGTATTAATAATAGTACTACAACTTTGAACAGTAATGCCGATGACAATAATAATAGTAGCTCGCATATTTCTTCATCAAGTGCAAATAGCAATAATAACAGCAGCAATGAATACAATAACATTTATTATAACAATAGTTTTGACAACGAAAGAGGTACTGGCAAATTAATCGGGGTGGTTTCATTAACAGATATTTTAGGGTTATTTGCTAGAAGACAAACTGAATATAAGGAGATTGATCCTCAAATGGCTAGAAGACAAAGAAGTTCAGTTGGGATATAGTAGCTTTTACTTGTAGAGCCATTAATATTATGATTGTTACGTACGTTTTATTTTATTTTACTGTTTTATTTAGTTTTAAAATTATTTTATAATAAATATTAAGGATGACGCTTTGTTAATTTTTACTAGCCAAGACTAAGAAGTTGCATTCTATTAGGGTTGTTGTTTGCTTGGATGATCTCTATGATTTTGTTTGAATTGAAAGGGGGAGAAGAAGAAGAAGAAGAAGAAGAAGAAAGAAAAAAAAAAAGAAGGGAAAGAAACAGAGATATTCATATTCTTGCACAACGACCCCAGAGAGGATTGAACTCTCGATCTTGCGATTAACAGTCGCACGCCTTAACCAGCTTGGCCATGGAGTCTGAAATACGACCAATGTTATAAGGTAAACCTTATAACAAGATAAATCACGTGTTAATAACCGTAAATAGTGAGATACTATGTTATTATGATTTATCCGTAAAGAGACTTGTACGTGGATGTTACGCTTAGTAGTGATTATGCCAGCAAAGCAAATACTACTATAACACCGCAGTACCGAAGTTGAGAACAACGCATCGAAAAGCTAAGGCTATGCGCTGTCATAATTGTTGTAAAAGTTGTCGTGTCGACAACCGAAAACAGGAGTATATAAAGCCAACATCTCACTAAAGAGTTTTGGGTTTCGTAGATATATTGTCCTTGTTTGTATAAGTTAGTTTAGACTTATGTAATTAGATATTATATATAGAAGAAATATAATAACGAGAAAAGATCGATTTAGAACGAGTCTAACCAAGTAACATCTTTAGCCCACTTCACCTTACAACATCTGGTAGCGCCGCTATGTATTTAGATAATTTAGATAACGATATCAAGTTGAATACACCACGTTCTTTCGATGGAAGGAAAGATATCTATGAAATATCAGATTTTCTAGCTACAGTTCACATCCAGATTGCCACTAGGAACATTGAAAATGAAGCTACAAAGATCGCAACGCTTGGACGTTCCTTGACAGGACCTGCTGCACGTTGGTTTGTCTCGTATGGTACGAATAATGGCTTTGAAGGCCTTACCTATGACAACTTTGTATTGGATTTCAAGAATCATTTTCAAGGCGCAGCTGACTCGTTCTACCTCGTACAGAAGATTCGAGAGTTACGCATGACCCGCCAGGTACCAATTGAAGAGTATAGCGACCGTTACTTTCGATTGGTGGATTTGCTACCTGATGCGTATTGGTCCGAAAATGCCAAAATCGATCAGTACTTATATGGTTTACCACCGAATGTCGTACAATATGTACGAGTGGTCAAACCCGACTCGTTGCAGGAAGCGATGGAGACGGCTTGGAAGCATGTGATGATCAACATGAAGTCGTATAAGGAACCGTTTCCTGATCTCAATAGTTCCCGGATAATGGACCCAGACGCCATGGAACTCGACGCTATAAGTGATAGCCGGAGATCTCGTCAATATAACTATACCCCGAATAACGCTAACAATAATAGATTTAGGCCGATGGCACGTAAAACCATGTCTAGATCAGATTGTCTTAGGTTGGGTTTGTGCTTTAGATGCAAGAAAGGCGGACATAGCTCCAAGGAATGTTCCCAGAAGAACTACTGAGAGTATGAATAGTTATAGTGAATATAAGTATAAAAAACATAAAAATAGAAAAAAAGAGAAAAATGAGAAAAAAGAGAAAAAAGAGGAAAAAACAGAAAAAAGAAAAAAAAGTGTCCAGAAGTATCTGTGAGTGATGATAAACGCGAATTTGTAAAGTTACCGAAATTCGAAATTTATCCGTTAATTGAAAAGAAACCATTGGTTGGTTGTAAAAGAGAAGTTAAGGGTGTAGTAAATAATAAAGAAATGCTAGTATTGTTAGACACTGGTTCACCGACTACATTTGTGAATCGTTCAGTGGTCTCAGAGTTGAAATTAGAAACGTATTCAGCTCCGCCGTTCATTTTTTATGGCGCTGTCTCCGCTGAAACAGCCACATCAAGTGTTGCGACTAGTATTGTTATGTCGATTGAAAATATAAAGTATAAGTTTGATGCTTACGTTACTGCTGCCGTCTCGCAGAAGATTATTATTGGTGACCCTGTTTTAAGGTCTTACCCGAAGTTACTACATCTGAGAGAAACTGTCGAACCCGAAAATGTATTGGTTCCGTATGACAGTATATTACCTATTGATTACGTAGATAATCCGTCTAGGTATTTTAAAGAAGAAGATGAAATATTTGTTATTTCCGTTAGTGAATCTCCGAAAAAGGATTGTAACACGTTTGAACTGTTGCCGAAATCCTTGAGATTGAAGTACAAGAGTACTGTATCCAATGAATTGTGTCCCTCGAAAATACAGGATAGGAAGGTTGAACATGAGATTGTTCTGGCGCCTGATGGTAGACTTCCTCGAATAAGTCCGTATAGGTTGACACCGAAAAATGAAAGTATTGTTAACGACTTGATTAATGACTTGTTAGAAAAGAACTTCATCACACCGTCAAAATCCCCGTGTAGCTCGCCAATTGTATTGGTTAAGAAGAAAGATAATAGCTACAGGATGTGTGTTGATTACAGAAAGTTGAATGCGATCACCGTCAAAGATCCATTCCCGTTACCCCGTATAGATAGCTTGTTGAGTAGAATTGGTAAAGCTACCATATTCTCGACGTTAGACTTGCACTCAGGTTATCATCAAATACCGGTTAGATCCGAAGACCAATATAAGACCGCGTTTGTGACACCCACTGCAAAATATGAATATAAAGTGATGCCATTCGGTCTGGTGAACGCTCCGAGCACATTTGCACGTTATATGGCTGAGTTGTTCCGTGATCTAGTATTTGTTGGTGTCTATTTAGATGACATTCTAGTATTCTCAAAGTCAAAAGAAGAACATCTAAATCATCTAGACGTTGTTCTAGATCGCCTGAAGTCTGAAGGCTTAATAGCTAAATTGAAGAAGTGTCATTTCCTTCAATCGTCCGTTGAGTTTCTAGGGTACCAAATTAGTGCTGGTAAGATTGAACCATTACAAGGTAAAACTGATGCCATTTGTGCGTTTCCGACCCCAAGGTCCGTTAAGGAAGCACAACGTTTTTTAGGCATGGTAAATTATTACAGAAGATTTATAAAAGGTTGCTCCATTATTGCACGCCCGATTAATACGTTTATTTCCGGAGAAGCAACGTGGGGAGTAACACAAGATAAAGCACTGAAGTCATTAAAAAGAGCGTTACAGGAACAGCCCGTGTTGATACCATTTGACGTTACAGCTAGTTACAGATTAACTACAGATGCTTGTAAATATGGTGTTGGTGCTGTGTTAGAAGAACTGGACGAAAATAAGAACCCAGTTGGTACCGTATCCTATTTCTCTAAATCTCTACAAGGTGCTCAACAGAGATACCCCGCCGGAGAACTAGAATTATTAGGAATTATTTCGGCACTAGAACATTTTAAGTACTTGTTGCATGGTAAACGATTCGTGTTGAGAACCGATCATATAAGTTTACTGTCGTTGAAAACAACAAAAGAACCAGGCACAAGAATTGCCCGTTGGTTAGATACATTGTCCGAATATGATTTCGAATTACAGTATGTTAAAGGTCATGACAATGTCGTTGCTGATGCAATATCAAGAGCTCCGTATGAAATCAATGTTATTGATGAGCTCGTATCCATTGATCCGTGTGAATGGAAGAATGATTATGAGGAAGATCCGTATTGTGCTGCTCTGTTAGTATCTCTGAATCCAGATGAGTATCTTGGGAAGATACGAGTTAGCAAAGCGGATACAAGTTATTTTAATAAGATCATTAAACGCTATAGATTGTCAAATGCGTTTCGAAAAATGATCCGTCTAGAGGAGGATTTGTTGTATTGGAAAGATAGATACATAGTCCCTCGTAGTAAGGTACAGTTGGTGTTGAATACCTACCATGATCATGGTCTATTTGGTGGACATTTTGGTTATAATGTCACGTTGCAGAAAGTCACCGAATCGTATTATTGGCCACGTCAAGATCATGAAGTTCAAAAGTATGTCGCAAGTTGCCCGAATTGTCAAGTGTTTAAGTTTCACCGTAATAGACAATATGGTTTACTGAAACCGTTAGAGGTCCCTGAAGGAAGATGGACAGATATATCCATTGATTTTGTGTCCGGTTTACCACCGACAGTAAGTGGTAAAGACATGATACTGGTTGTAGTGGACCGTTTCAGTAAACGTGCTCATTTTGTTGCATGTAATAAAGAGTTATCTCAAGAATACACTATTAATTTGTTATTTCAATTTGTATTTTGTTATCACGGTTTCCCGAAGAGGATTGTTAGTGATAGAGATGTTAGATTTACTGGTAACGCATACAGAGAACTTACAGAACGACTAGGTATTAAACTGTGTATGAGTTCTTCGAATCACCCTGAGTCCGATGGACAGAGTGAAAGAACTATTAAAACATTGACACAACTGTTACGATCATATGCCGGGCTAGAGCAGGGCCGTTGGGATGTATTGTTACCCCAAGTAGAATTTGTATATAATTCTACATATCACTCTGCCGTAAAAGCCGCCCCGTTTTTAGTGGATTTGGGCTATGTACCAAATGAACCGTTATTAGATAGTACCTCGTTAACAGCCGCAAGGAACTTCTCGGCTGTAGATTTGATCCAGTCGCTTAGAGCTATCACGCTCCGTACAAAAGATTGCCTCAAAGAAAACCAGGTCAACATGGAAGTTGCCGTTAATCCTGGGAGAAGGGAAGAGAAGTTCGCTGTAGGTGACTATGTTCTGGTACATAGAGACGCTTATTTCACTGGAGGCCGTTACATTAAATTACAACCGATATTCTTAGGCCCGTTTAAGATTGTTAAGGTAATAAATGAAAATGCATATGAGGTCGACTTACCGAAGACTTCCAAAAAGCATAGAGTGATCAACGTAAGATGGATAAAGAAATATCAGTTCGACTCAGAAAGGTATGTAAAGGAACTACCTCGTTCTGAAACTGAGTTAAGGAATAGGCTCGAAAATATCTCTAGTGTAATAGGTTTTGCACCGTCTGAAGGTATAGTCTATTGTAAATTTGCCCACGTAGACCCTCGTCTGACTGCCGCTGTTCCGTTAAAAATGTTTAAGTCGCTTCCACTGCTGAGACGTCGCTCTCTGATAAATAATTTTGAACAGTTGTATAAGCAGTCCGTATCTGACGAGAGGGGGGAAGATGTTATAAGGTAAACCTTATAACAAGATAAATCACGTGTTAATAACCGTAAATAGTGAGATACTATGTTATTATGATTTATCCGTAAAGAGACTTGTACGTGGATGTTACGCTTAGTAGTGATTATGCCAGCAAAGCAAATACTACTATAACACCGCAGTACCGAAGTTGAGAACAACGCATCGAAAAGCTAAGGCTATGCGCTGTCATAATTGTTGTAAAAGTTGTCGTGTCGACAACCGAAAACAGGAGTATATAAAGCCAACATCTCACTAAAGAGTTTTGGGTTTCGTAGATATATTGTCCTTGTTTGTATAAGTTAGTTTAGACTTATGTAATTAGATATTATATATAGAAGAAATATAATAACGAGAAAAGATCGATTTAGAACGAGTCTAACCAAGTAACATCTTTAGCCCACTTCACCTTACAACAACCAAAGATTTACAACATTTAATACTTATAATAGGCCACGTATTTATATGATTACTGTGCGAAGAAATATACGCATATGCACATATATTTTGCTCCCGTTTAGTTTTGAATGAAAAAAATAAAAGAAAAAAAGAAAAAAAGAAAGAAAAAAAATAAACAATTTTAATGTCTTATTGTTGTTAGGATAGGGCATGTAGCTAGGTGATCTAAGGCCCTTTTTGTTTAAAGATTTGCAACGTGAATCTATAAAAATAAAGAAAACCAAGTAACTTTTTGTACTACCAAGGAGAAAAATAATATATTTTGAAGAATGCTTAAAATACCATTATTGTGTCGGGGATCGTACACTTCTATTACAACAAATCGTTCAATTAAAAATGCTTTACTAATACGTTTACGTAAAAACTCATACTATAGCAATATTTCTACTAATAGTACGGGTCTAAAACATCAGCAGACAACAGACATTCCTAGATCATTATTAATTAAACAACACAGGAGATTAAATGAAGAAACCTTGGGTGCCGGATCTGCTAAAAACAAAAATGAAACAAATACTCTATTTATCACGTCTCTAAAGGACATTACTGGGTTTTTCAATCCTGGTGGATTTAAAGATGAAGAATATGAACAACTTCATCTGGATAAGTTGAACACTTTGGCTAATAATGGAGCTTTACAGGAATTGTTGTTACTAAAATTTGGCATCAAGCACTATCCGATCAAGCCCATGGACAATCAGGACCCGATACCCATTAAGTTGATGCTTGAATCATGGAAAACATTAACTTTTGAAGAATTGGAATTATTGAACTTTCATCTAGATCAAATTACTGCCATCATGGGCATGACCAATAACAATGACGGTGTCAGTAACAATACTGAATCCAAAATTGATGGTGCAAATCATCCAGAAATAACAGAACAACAACAGACCATACAAACTAATGAAAATAATACTGGTGATTCAAACTATATCGACTTTAGTTCGCTGGAATATTTATATACTTGGAAAAATTTACCTATTCAATATAAACAACTGCTATATTATAGATCGTATGGGTCTTACGGCCCAAGAGAAGATTTAGTTTTTCCGATCAACCCTCATGATCCACCACAAGATCTAATATGGAAACAACCAAGTGTTGTCGTTAATGGTAATGGCATCTGTACTGATGGGAAGATCAAAGTGCGTAAATTGACAGCTAGTGAGTTGAATAATGTTTGGAAATGTAGTGAAGCTAGAATGAAGTATTTAAATACAGAGTTGAAGAGAATCGATCCCGTCAGTAGGTTTATTATTTGGATTATTTTTGGTGTAAGTTTATATTGCCTATATCAAGATAAAACACTCGAACAGAAGGAAAAAAAGGAAAACGGAAAAAAAGCATAACACAGTTAGCTTAAATTAAAATTCTTCAAAAGTTTTGTAAATAGTAAAAAAAGAGATGGGGGGAGAAGTTACATGGAAACATTGTAACCATTTGATAATAATAATAATAACAACAACAACAACAGTGATTTTTAAAATAAAAATATAAAAATATATAAATAACAACAAAAATATACAAATAGTTTACATACATACATACATACATATATATATGAATAAAGTTTTGTCTTGTATAAAAAAAAAAAAATGCGTTATCATTCGTGATTTTGGTCTTCTTGATTCTCCTCATCATCATCCTCTTCTTCATTATCATCCAAGTCATCTAAATCATCTTCCCATGATTTCTCTACAGTCTCCTTTACTCGCTTAATATATTGTGACTTATGATCTTTAAATAGAGTGGCAGCCTCAACATTAGCTGGTGATGCAGGATTAGGATCATTGAATAAACTTTGAATACTAGTCAATATGGAAGCAACGTCATATGTTGGGGTCCATCTATTTTGTAAAATATCTAGACATATTTCTCCATTGGCGTAAACATTGGGATGGAACATTGCACTAATAAATTTAACATGTGGTGGTTTGTTTGGATAATCTTCATCGAATTGTAGAATTAATCGGAAAGTACCGTCTTCATATGGCGTATCTGCAGGTCCAATAATCATTGCATTCCATACCATTACATTATCTGGTAAGGGCGACGCAGACACACCTGGTGGTGCATCTTCCTTCATTCTTTTGAAATCTCTCATTAGTCTTCTTCTCGCTGGTGTAGACATTTTATTTTATTTTATTTTATTTTATTTTATTTCTCAAGTAGATAAATAAACAAACAGATGTGTACTATTAATTACTTCCTCATAAATAGGGATTTATTTTATTTTATTTTATTTTATTTTGTATTGAATTATAGATAATATTATAAAATATGATACATGAACGTATAGATTTATTGAGTTTATTATTTTATTTATTTCTTTCTTTTAACTATGTGCTTTTGGATATGTTACAAAGAAAGTTTGAATGGAATGCATATTTTTTTTTTTTTATATTTATTTTTTTTTAATTTTCTTTCAGGAAGAAAAAATAGTACAAAAATGGAAAAAAGATGTGTGGGTGTATTTTTCATTCCCTTTTCTCTTTTTTTGCCACTCATTTTTATTTAATTTTATTTAGTTTTGATGTCCGGATTACATCGGCCAAAACACCTTCAAACTTTGTCCAATTGCAATTTATCCGTCAAATACATCAAATTCCCTAATTTCAAAACAGTATCTGTGCCATATCCATCAATAGAATGCACATTCAAATCTCCATTCCAATAATCTGCATATACTTTACATAATGCTAATCCCACTCCCAATTTATATCTAGGTAATCTTTTTAACATATCAATTAACGAACTTTCATACTTGTTATAGAAATTACCCTTATTTCCTAGATTGCCCTCAATCATGTTTGACAATGAGGTGTTTTCAAAAGTTGTCTTGGAATTAATACTATTAATACCATTATCGCCATTTGCTAACATTCTTCTTGCCTCATAGATATTGTCTGACTGAAATTCAGGCAATTTATGAAAGTTGTCTAAGGATTTTTTGGCTAAATCTACGCTCTTCCCAAAAGACCACAAATTTAAACTATCAGTAGCATTGTGGTTAAATACAACCCCACCACCCCTATCTGATATCCTAAAAATATGACTTTGTTCATTACGCACTATCGTCACCTTGATCCTATCTGGCTTATGCAACCCCTTTCTAATGGCTTCTTTGATAGTGGCTTCATAACTATTTCTTAAAATCTCCCCTAATAAATAAGTTAAGTGCCCAGGCAAGAAAAAAAAAGATAAATCATCATCACCTTCAATAATAAAATCTGGCAATGTTGCTGTGGGCCCATATTCAATTTTGACGAAATCCTCACACATTTTACTGGCATTAAGCAAATATTCTTTGGCATTGCAAGTTTTAAAAATATCACCAAATACAATCCTATTTTTTTCTCTACCGTGAGAAAAATTAGAAGTTAGAGATAAATGCTCTTCAACCATTAATCTTCTGCTAATTCTGGCTCTTAGCAACTCACTCAGCAACTCGTCCATTTCAGCTTGTGGGAACAAATTTAAAATTCTAGACTCCAAGGCACCCATAATTAAGTGTGGCAAGTTTAAAACGTTATAATCGCTTAGTATCCCATTTGCAAATTCAACAAACTTATCATTATCTTGTAAACTTTTTATTTCAGGTAGTCTTCTGAATCTATCAAATATATCATAATAACTTTCATACACTTGCACTAAATGATAGTTATTCACCAGTTCAAACGGTAAATTTTGCAATTTGAAAATCTTATGAGCAATCCGGATAATTATTTCATTACGTACAAAATTGGCAGATTGGATAATTTTAGATGAAGTAAATGCTCGATCATCATCATAATATAGGGCTAATTGTTTTAAAGAAACAGGATGAGGTTGTTTGTTTAGAACATAAGGCAATAAAACATCTCTATTTTGATAGTAATGCTGCATATTCACGTATTTTGATTTTTGTGGATATGCTCCATTTATATTTGGTATCATTTTAGCAATATCGTTGACTCTTCTTGATATTGGAAAATATTTGGTAAAATCAGGTAACCTAGTAGTGTAGCTCATTAGTAGTATTTATTTATTTATTTATTTATTTTTATTTATTCTTTTAACAATAAGAAGTATAAGATATCTGTGTTTGGTTTATAAATAACAAATTTGGGGGGAGGAATAAGCATTAAAAATATGCAGTTTGAAGGGAATTTAGCAAAATCAATAAAAAAAAAAAGAATTTGTAAAATTTATCTCATCCGTCATTTTCTTTTTTTTTTTCTTTTTTTTTCTTCCTTTCACAATAAACTTTATAAAGGGAAGAAAGCAAGTGATAAAAAAAAAAAAAAAGAAAAAAAAAAAAAATTACTCAACTAAATAACGAAAAAGGGTGAATATATCTAAAATCACTTAATCTATACTAATTTCTCAACAATTCTAATTGGAAATGGATATCAAAAATATGCTAGATAACAACAACAATAGCACCACCAACAACAGCACTCATGTTTCCCTTATTAATAATGATACCAAAGATAAAACTTTAACACAATCTGGCACAGAAGTAGTAGACAGTAATGCTGCAAAAATACCAAAAAAAAGAAATAGAATGCTAATAATCGAACAACAGCCATATCCCCCTCCAAACAGCGAAATCATTGTTTTGGATGAAGACATAAAAGAAGAAGAGGAGGAGACAGAAGGAACCCAAAAAAAAAAAAAAAAAAAAAAATAGAAGAAACTACAAGTACTTTATCTTTGAATCTATCTAATAACAAAAAGATTAAATCAGTAACTGCTGAAAAAAATTCCCTGGGTAAATTGAGTATTGCTGAGGAACTGGCAGTCAATAGGAAAAAGAAAATAAGCAATGTAAGTAGTAACAGCACCTCCGTTCAATCATCGCGTGGCAATTCACCTGCAATATCCACCAGTAACAAAAAAGTAATATCTGCAAACACCAATAATGAGGTTCCTAAAACTGAGGTAGCAGCTATTGGAATTCCGTCAGCAACTGAAACTTCATTTAAAAAAGATATGGGCCCCAAAAACAATGAGATTATAACGATCAATAACAATAGCAATACTCCTACTCTAAATAACCAACACTCCAAAACAAATGTATCATTTTTAATTTCAGAGGATAAAGACACATCATCATTACCCTTTTTGCAGTTACCATCCCAGCTGGAAAATAATGCCTTTTCTATACCTGGCTTGAAAACACAACAAAGTTCTTCATTAGTGCAAAAAAAGAAACCTGAAAATTCATTTGATGCAAAAAAGAGTAATTTGACTCGCAATACTTCCAAAACTAAAACAAAGACTAAAAATGAAAACAGTAAGGATAAGGGGGAAACTTCGAAGAGTGATTTAAATAATGATTCAAATAACAAAAAAAGCGAGAATACAACTATTCAAAATACAAAAATCATCAATAATATTAGCACTCCAACCACGGCTCAAAAAGCGTTAGCAACTAAAGCCGCCTCCTTTCCAGTTAATAGTTCTCCATTAATTAAAAATATTCAAAATACACCAAAAATATTTTCATCTAAACTTTCCACAGACACTGGCAATAATCCTAAAAATATTCATAAATATGGTTCGACATCAGTATCTGCTACTCCAAGAAAACAACAATCGGATATGACTCCTGGCAATAATTTAGTTACAAAGGCGGCTACAACGGTTACTAAGAAGGACAATGGCGAATATCTAGGAACCCCGAAAATTATTAAAACAAGTTCATTATTTAACAGTAATATAACCAATCAAAACAACAATGCAGAAGACGACGTTAATAATATTGGCAATGGTGTTATTGTCGTGAATATTCCATTGTATACTACGGAAGATAACAACTATTTAGATGAAAATGGTCAAGTTGTTTTTAATTTCACTCAAATTATTAATGATTATAATAAAAAGCACCACCCTAAAGCGACTGGCAATAAAAATGTTAATGCAAAACTTGCTGGAAAAAGAAATCTATTAAATGTTTTAGAAAATAAAAATAATTCAAACAAAAATGCAGATGGTGAAGACGATTTAGGTGAATTACTTGACGATGAACTAAGTGGCGGAGATCTTGATGATTTAACTGGCGACGACGACGTTGATGACGACGAAGATGCCGATGAAGAAGTAAATGATGGGTATCATGATCCTGGTAACATTGGTAATAGTAAACTAAGTAAAATGATAATGGGCACTGGAGGAAACAATACTCCAAATAGTAAAAAACAACCGCATCCAAATAAAGGTAAGAGCAGAATAGGCAAATATGATATAGATGACCCATTTATAGATGATTCTGAATTATTATGGGAAGAACAAAGGGCAGCCACCAAGGATGGTTTTTTTGTATTTTCTGGTCCCTTAATTGAGAAAGGACATTATGCTAGTTTTGAAAGGATCGACGGTACAATGAAAAGAGGGGGAGTCAGAAGCAAGTAAAAATATATTATTATTAAAAAAAAAAAATTTTATATAAAGCACCAAGATCCAAATGTTAGAAGAATAATTGCAAAAGAAGCGAATCTTATACCCTTTTGCTCTAATCAAGTTGCAAATTGATATTAGTAGAATAAATTTGAAAGTATATATATATATATATATATATATTCCATTTATAAAAACAACAACAACAACAATTACATACATATATATATACATATATCTTATCAGTTCTAAGCGCTACAAATTTTATTATCAACAAAGCATTAGCCGAATATAATCACTATTTTCCATTTTCTTTATCTTTAATCTTGATAAATGAATATAATGTTTTGTTAGCCATATCAATAAATTGGATTTCAGGATACTTTTCATATTGCGAATCATCATTTTTCTTATGGGTCTTCAAAAAAGTACTAATTTCACTGTTTACAATTTCTAATAAATTACTATTCCATTTTTGATAAACACTACAGTAAAAGTTTAAGTATGATAATAGTATTTGCAAATTTACTTTAAACGAGTCGGACCCATTACTATCGCCAATAGAAGTACCAACATCAAAAATAGTCAATGCTGATTTCCTAATTGTATCAATACAAAGCATAGTTAATGAGTGAATTGTAGCCATTATATCGTCATTAATTTCAATATAACAACAAGCAGACCCCTTTTCAGATAAAGTTGGCGAAATGCCCTTGTCTACATTTCTATCGCTATTTTCAGCACTACTATTGGCAGCAGTAAGGTGTAAATTAGACAACTCAATGTTCAAAGTGGTATTAACGGCAGAAACATTGCATTTTCTTGTCATTAAATCTTTCATAATACTAATAATAAACACTTTCCCCTCCGGATAGGGACAACTTAACAATGTGTCCTTAATAAACTCAAAAGATACTTTATTAGGTGATAGACATAAAAATCTAGTTAATAAAGTTAAAGAACACATTCTTGAGGCTGCATTGGGTAACAAACCAGTATAATTTGGTGTGATATTGTCCAACAATAATAATTGGAAAAATGTAATAAGTATAAAGGATGAAATTTTAGATAATTCTTCCATTAAACTTTCACAAGATGCAGCGTGCTTAAAACAATACCATATGAAAAAATAAACACATTCTTTAACAATGTCATTTTTTAAAGCGGGAGAGATGGTTCCTGGAGACGTAACTCTTAGAAATAAATAAATCATGTTGGTTAAATTTAGCTGGGGAGGAGCTGATGTAACATCGTTTTTATGATAGTGATAGCAGGCTAACAATAAAATACCATCAAAATTAATTGGTATTTTCCTTTCATTCTTCAATTTTGAAAATTCATAAGCTACAGGTAATTGGAAAATAACTTGTGAAATAGCATCTGAAGATGTGGTTTGTGGAATAGCATTATAGATACTCTTGGATTCTTCACAACACAAGTTAACAAATTCTTTTTCAATATCAACATCAAACGAATTACAAAGTTGATAAAATCTTTCATATAATGTAATAAATTCATGGTAAGCGGGATTTTTCTCTAAATCCCTAGCTTTACGAATATCCTCTCGGTTACAACTTATGTTTTCTGAATAATATATCCAAGCTAATTGTCCGGTATGCGTATTAAATAAAATGGGGAAGACCGTTGTGGTGAAGTTTACCAATAATTTTCTTTGTAACAGGTTTTCTCCTTCCTCATCATAATCTGTAATTGGAGCAGTATGGGTAGTAGAATGATATTGCGGTGGTTCATAACCTCTAATAAAAGTGTAAATTCTGCGCAAAATGAAAAAACTATCCTGAATTTTAGAATTATTATTGCGAATAAATCTTAGTAGGGAGTCGGTAGACATGGCTAAAAATTTAGATGGAAATGGATTATTATCAATTTTCCTCATTGTAGAGCTGACCAACTCTTCTAAAATATGAAACTTTAGTTCTAATGTGAATTCAGCTGGATCTCTTGTTAAAACTTGATTAATCTTGCTAAAGTCTAAATTCATGCAAACTTTTTTCTCTTCTGCTTTTTCATCATCAAAGTTTAGATTATTTAGGAGTTCGCAGCCAGTTAAAAATAACTCTTTTGGATTTCCACGTAAAACTAATTCATTAAAACATCTCATAACGATTCTTAATGGTTTATTAAATTTTAATTGAATATTAACGTTGAGGTAATCAAAGCGGATAAATTGCAACAATATTTTGGGTAGATCCCAACCAATTTCCTTTAATAATCTATCATCAGCTTTAATCAATTCATCCTGCAAGACATCCAAAAACTGTAAAATGAAGGTTTCATTTGAAGTTTTTAAAAGTTGCTGGGTGTATATGTCTATTATTGTAATTAAAGAAATAGGATCATCAGTACCTTCTTCTTTAAAGGCTCTTTTTAAATTATCGCAAATTTCAGCAATATCTAGTATCTGTTTTTGTTCTTGATGTTGTTCTTTCTCATCTTGTGTTCCTTGATCGTTATTTTCTGGAATATCTTTGGTTATACTTTTTGCAGTATTATCGTTGGAAGGAATAACGTTGGGAACAACAATATCATTATTTTGTCCCTTTTTTTCAATAGAGTTTTTATCTTGAACCATTTGTTATATGCAAGTACAAAAGTTAGTCTATTTTATTTTATTTTGTTTCTTTCTCACGTTCCTCTGACACAAGCAGGCGAAGATAAAAGTGAAAGTGAAAGTGAAAGTGAAGAGTAAAAAGAAAAGAAAATAAAAATCAAGTTTATATATAACTTTTTTCTCCTTTCTTTTTAAGTTATGTAATTTATTATTAAAGAATTAATTTGTATTTATAAGCTCATTAAATTTGCCAATACGTAAAAATTGCCTTATATCCGAAAAGCGATGCAAAATAAAATAAAATAAAATGTTTTTTCTTTTCTTTTCAAGACCGAAACACAGCGGACTAATTAAAAAAATGGATAAAAATAAATTAAGGGGCAGAAAAAATGCAATTTTTATTTAAAAAGGTAAAAAAAAAAAAAAAAAAAAAAAAAAAAAGCTTTTTAATTATATTGAATCAGCTGTTCTTGAGTAGATTACACTAACATACGTTTTAAAAATAATTAAAAAGAACCCTCCCCCTACCAATAATGGATCACAGTAATGCTAACGTAAAACCAGAGAAACAAGATCTTGCCATTTCTGATAACAGCAGTCTCAATGAAAAAAAAAAAATCAACATCTCTGAACAATTACAATTTATCTCACAGCAGTTAGATCAATTAACCCACACATCTACCAACAACACTAGTGACAGCAGCAATATTACTGGTATTGATACTACTACTAATAACACCAACAATAATTCCAAGGAAACTTCAGATTTTAATTCCAAAAGAATACCCATAAACATTTCACAGGATAATATTAAAAATAATAAGGAAAAGATTAACATACGATTCAGTCCCATAGGTGGGTCTATTAAACAGATAAATACCAAGATGATCATAGCTTCTTACCAGCCATTCTCAACAATAATACAATACATTAAAAAAAGGTTGAATTTACCGCATGTTTATTTATACATAAACAATTCATTTGCTCCTTCAGGTCAACAATTAGTTGGTGAACTATACGAGCAGTTTGGAATCGGTGATGAATTGTGTGTAAGTTATTGTGGCGGCGTAGCCTTTGGTTGAAGTAATAGTTTTATTATTGCATAATTACCCACTGTATTAATTTGGTAGCATTGAACAATGTTACAATTCTATTCGTAATAAGCTATTTAAAGTATATAGAGAAAAAGCTGTCAGAATTATGAATATGCGACTTAATTATTTTTCTTTGTTGGCGTCACACCATTTGTATAAGTTGCGTTACAAATCTTTATTTGATATATAAATGATTTATTTGCTGTTATTTATCACAGGTGTTAATAATTATAATATTCGCATCTATGGTTTTTTTTTTTTTTTTTTTTTTTTTTTTTTTTTTTTCCTTTTATCTTACACTCCAAAAAAATATTAGTTGTATAAAAAACACCACCAACAAAAAAGGAAGAACTTATAATATCTACACAGAACTGGCTAAAGTTACGTGCATGATGCAGAATAACAACAATAATCCTAAAGATGGAAACAATACTGAAAATAATAATAGCAATAGTACTTTAGATAATGAAACTATGGATAAATTAATACCTACCTTATTTAACCAAATGAATACTACAATGCTACTGCAACAAAATTCAAACAACAGATTCTCTATACCCGATGGCATTTTCAATTCCAATCACGTTACCAATTTTGATAATACCAATAAAATCACTGGTTTGGGCCCCATCATCAACCATCCTCAGAAAAGAAGAACAACCCTATTAAGTAGTATAAGCAATAACAATACCAATAAAATAAAAAGTGTAAATGCTAAGATTGCAGCTTTGATTAAAGAAAGTGAACAATTGGATTCAATTATACCTGTGATCAACACATTAACCCATGATATCTTGCAAAAGAAAACATCAAATGATATAACAAAACTACATGGAAGTACTACTCAATCTTTATTATTATTGGGTAAATATAATAAGATTTTTAAAGAAAGTGAAAAGTTGATTGAATTGAGTAACAATTACAATGTTCTATATAACATGCTAGGTACGCATACCAGTGCTAGTCCAGACGTCAATAATAATACTAATAATTCTAAGACTGTTATCGACAAAGTTATTTTGAATGTCCTTTCTACCAAAACGAAAAAATTGGATGATTTAAACAAAAAATTAATTGATTTACAAAAAAAAAAGACAGCAACTGGGAATAATCACAGTAATAATAATGATAGTAAAAATCCCCTCACTAGAAATAAGGTTTTAAAACCAAGCTTGATTACAAAGAAAAATATTAAAAACACAAAATCGCAAATAATGAATAAGAGAAGATTATTTGATCGTTAAACTATCTGTTACCAAGCTATGAATCATCATAAGTAACAAATAACCAAATAATTAAATGTAACAATCTATATTGCAAAGAAAGAGGAGCGAAAAAAAAAAAAAAAACAAATACATCGGAAATACACAACTAAACAATAGTCATGTTATTATTATTGAAAATCATAAAAAGTTATATATATATATATATATATATATATATATATTATATCAAAATAAATTAATAATATACATCAAAAGACATAGATATAAGAAAAGAGAAGGAATAAATAAATAAATAAATAAATAAATAAAATCATTATTCAAATCAAACTACATTCATTTTTCTTCTTCATCGTTTTCTTCCAACAAAACTAACAAATCTGAGGCATCAACATTTTCACCGTCTTTAACCAAAACTTCTTTAACTAAACCATCACTTGGTGAAGAAATAACCATTTCCATCTTCATAGCACTTAAGACTGCAACTGGTTGACCCTTCTTAAGCAAAGAACCTTTATGGACTTTAACCTCAACAATGACACCAGCCATTGGCGCACCGACCTGCAATGGATCATGAGCATCGGCTTTTGGCTTGGAAACAGTTTCAACCTTTTGGTTCTTGTCAACAACTGAAACTTTTCTCAATTCACCGTTTAATTCAAAGTAAACTTCTCTTATACCAGTGTCTTTGTTCAATTCACCAATAGCTTGCGGTTTAATAATTAAGGTCTTACCTTGTTCAATTGTAACAACAATTTCTTCGCCAACGACAGGAGGACTCAAGAAATTCCTGGTTGGTAGTATACTCAAATCACCATATTTTTCCTTCATCTTTTGGAAATCCTCATAAACTTTTGGATACATGTTATAAGAGGCAATGTCACACTCAGAAATAGAATCCCCGAAGCGACTTTTCAAATCTTCTCCTATTCTTTCCAAATCAAACGGTGGCAATTCCAAACCTGGTCTAACAGTCAACTTTCTTCTTTTGTTTTTCAACACATCAGTTCTCAATGGTTCTGGGAAACCACCAAATGGTTGCCCAATCATACCCTCAAAGAAGTCCATGACAGAATCCGGGAAATCTAAAGAAGAAGCCAAACGTCTAACATCGTCTGGTGTTAGCTTATTGGTAACCATAAATTGAGCCAAGTCACCGACAACTTTGGAAGTAGGGGTAACCTTGATAATATCTCCCAACAAGTAGTTCGCCTCGCGATAAGCCTTCTTTGTTTCAATCCACTGTTCACCCAAGCCTAATTGCTGGGCTTGGAACAATAAATTGGTCAATTGTCCACCTGGAATTTCGTGCAAGTAGACTTCTGGGTCCGGTCCCTTTATGTCGGCTTCAAAACAACTATACAGCAACCTCATTTGGGCCCAATAATAATCTATTTCACGGACCTCGCTAATACTAACATTAGTGTCAATCTCACCATCCAAGGAGGCCAATAGAGCAGAAATACTTGGCTGAGAAGTTAACCCAGACATAGAATTGGTGGCAACATCTACAACGTCTGCACCAGCTAAAGCAGCAGCAGCCATGGAGGCGACACCGGTACCTGCAGAATCATGTGTATGCACATGTATTGGCAAATCAGGATGCTGGGCTCTGATGGACCCAATCAACAACTTAGCAGCAGCCGGCTTCATGGTACCAGCCATATCTTTAATACCTAAAATATGAGTACCCATCTTGACAATCTTATTAACAGTGTCCAAATAATAGTCCAAATTGTATTTCTTGCCTGGTTGTAACATATCTCCAGAATAACAGACAGTGGCTTCAACAACCCCACCAGCCTTTTTAACAGCAGTAACACCGACTTTTAATTGCTCAATATCATTTAAGGCGTCAAAAACTCTAAAGATATCAACACCGTTGTCTTTAGCTTGTTTAACAAAATGGTCAATGGCATTGTCTGGCAAGGAGGAATAGGCAACACCATTTGCACCTCTTAATAGCATCTGGAAAGGAATATTTGGAACCAATTTTCTTAAAATTCTTAAACGCTCCCATGGATCTTCATGCAAAAATCTCATGGCAACATCAAAAGTAGCACCACCCCAACATTCCAAGGCAAATGCACCACTCAAAGCGTGCGCAGTGGTAGGTGCAATGGCAGCCAAATCGTAAGTACGAACCCTGGTTGCCAACAAAGATTGGTGGGCATCTCTCCAGGTGGTATCCATCAACAAAGTACCCTTGAAGTCACGAACAGCTTTAGCGAAACCTTCGGCACCCTTATTTAATAAAACGTTTCTCCAACCGGCTGGTGGAGCCACACTGTTAACATCAATAACCTCACCGTTACTATCATGTAGCTGAGGAATGATTGGTTGTGTATGCAATTTAGGTAGCCCCACTTGTCCCTTGATGCTTGAGCCATTAACGGCCAAATCAGCTAAATAATGCAATAATTTCTGGGCTCTGTTTTTGGAAGAGTGCATTTCAAATAAGGCTGGAGTGTCATCGATAAACGTAGTCCAATAGCTACCATCTTTGAAAACCGGATGTGTTAACAAAGTCAACAAGAATGGAATATTGGTCTTGACACCTCTAATTCTAAATTCAATTAGAGATCTCAACATCTTTCTTCTAACAATTTCATAGGTGGATCCGGAACATGAACATTTAACCAACATAGAATCGTAATGTGGGGAAATAACAGCGCCAGCGTAGGCATTACCACCATCCAATCTAACACCGTTACCACCAGCTGAACGATAAACCTCTAGTCTACCAGTATCCGGTTGGAAGTTCTTGGCTGGATCTTCAGTGGTTATACGACATTGAATAGCAAATCCTCTAGTAGTGATTTTGTCTTGTAACAACCCCAATTGTTCTAAAGAAGCACCGGCAGCAATTTGAATTTGAGCTGCAACAATATCAATACCGGTGATTTCTTCGGTAATGGTATGTTCGACCTGAATTCTAGGATTGATTTCAATAAAATAGTGTCTGTTCAAATCATCAACCAAAAACTCAGCAGTACCGGCATTTCTATAACCAGCAGTCTTGGCCAACTTGACAGCATCCGTTAAAATGGCATTACGCACTTCTAATGGCAAAGTTTTAGCTGGTGCAACTTCAACAACCTTTTGGTGTCTTCTTTGGACAGAACAGTCTCTTTCAAATAAATGGATAACATTTCCATATGCATCAGCAAGTAATTGAACCTCAATATGCTTTGGTTTGTTCAAAAATCTTTCAACAAAACAGGTACCGTTGCCAAAAGCGGTTTTAGCTTCAGAGGTAGCTCTTTGGAAAGCATCGGCAATATCATCGCCCTCTCTAACAACTCTCATACCTCTACCACCACCACCAAAAGCAGCTTTGATAATAACAGGATAGCCATATTCATCAACAAACTTCTGAGCTTGTTCAACTGTTTCAATAGGACCTGGAGTACCAGGGACAACAGGAACATCTGCTTTGGCAGCTAATAATCTTGCGCTGACTTTATCACCAACACTGTCAATAACTTCTGCTGGAGGACCAATCCAAGTGATACCAGCTTTTGTAACTTTATCAGCAAATTCACTGTTTTCGGATAAAAACCCATAACCAGGATGAATGAAATCAACACCATGCTTTTTAGCAATTTTAATGATTTCTTCAATGGCTAGATAAGCGCCAACTGGAGTATATTTGTTTTCACTATTTTCACCAATCAGATAAGCTTCATCGGCTTTTAATCTGTGCATGGATAACCTATCCTCATTTGAATAGATGGCAACTGTTTTCATGGATAATTCATGTGCAGTTCTAAATATTCTAATTGGGATTTCACCCCTGTTGGCTACTAAAATTTTGTTTTTGTCCCCTAAGATGGATGAGCGTTCATCTCTTAAGATATTTAAAGTCATTCTGATAATATATATAGGCCTTCTACGGCAATGTTTTTTTTTTTTTTTTTTTAGTTTTTTTTTATTTTTTTAGATTGAAGGATAAAAATAGCAAAGGCGTTAAAATGGAAGAAATTGGTAAATAGAGATGGACTGAATCTGAATCGAGATGATTTTATATATTTTTTTCTATATTATTTATACTTTATATATATTTTTTTTTTAATTTTTAAAAGTTTTAATTTTATCTTTCTTTATTTTACCAAGTCATCCGGGAATGACTATTAATCCTTGTGCTTAAAAATCAACGTGGGTTGTAAGGGAAGAGAATAAAATTAATTTAGAGTAAAAGAGAGAGAGAGAGAGGGGGGGCAAGCGGAAAAGACCAAAAATAAGTGGAAAAAAAAATAAAAAGTTTTTTTAATTTTTTTTTTTGAATGACCCACACTTTCCTTATACGTATTGTCCCCCTACTCTTCTGCCCGGGAAAAGGGCAAAAATAAAAAGCAACAAATATTTGACCAACGGGAGTTAAAATACCGACTGATAAATTATACCCTCTCAATAAACAATTCCACACAAATTTTGCGTGTGGGTGTGCGCGTGCATATGGCAATCGGTGATATCATCTATTTTATATTTAACCATCCCGGAAGGAAATAAAAAAAGAGAAAGAAAAAACAACCAACGACAACAACGACAACAACAACAACAATTATAACTACTAAAGAATGTTTTTATTCCAAATGGTCCGGATAAACATGTTCGGACAAATAACAAAAAAAAAACAAAAAACATCTTTTCTAGTTGTTAAATCTTTCCACCATTTCATTCATTATATTTCCACCATTAGTTTGAAAAAATTTAGGGATTTCATCAACATTCCCACTATCTATCAAGTCAACTATAATTTTCAAGACATGTAAACAATTAGGATAAACAATACATTGAAAATATTTTGGGTCAGTACTCCAATACTTATGTAAATATTTTAGATAATTTAGGAATTCAGGTGATTTGTGTAGGTGTAATGTGCTGAATAGATATACCACATAAGGTATATTAGCAAAAGATTGAACAAACTCCAATTCTATTTCAAATCTAGTTGGGGAAGGTTGATCATCATTAACCGACCCAGTTACCGGTGGATCTTGTTCTTTTTCTAAAGATGAAGTCATTGCTTAATCTTCTTTTACTATACCTATGTTTATAATAACTTATTATTCGACAGAAGTTTTATTTATCACTGTTGTCTTGTAGAGTTAATTCCATTTTATGATATTAACTATTATTATTATTACAATCAGGCAATTTTTTTTTTTTTTTTATTTTTTTTTTTTTTTTTTTTTTCGTTATTTAATTATTGTTGTCTATAAAGCATGTGCGGGTAACAAAAAAGTTGTTATATGCATGAAATATAATTTTACAGCACATCAAGAAAAAAAAAAAAAAAAAATAAAAAAAAAAAAAAATTGAATCAATATATCATTGCCTTTTGAATTAACTCAATAAGGACAACGATAACAACCATCATTACTGTTAACAGTAAGTCTTAGTAGTGGTTAAATAGAACACCCATTCATATCCTTTAAAATAAATCATATTGGTTTTATTCCAGAAATATCACATCAATAGTGGTTTAAAGTGAACAAAAAAAAAAAAAAAGAATCTGAGAAGAAATAAAAATAAATATATATAATACATAAACTGATGAGACGTAATAACTCCGCTAACAATAATCTATTCACAGTATTCACATTGATTTTATGTCCAATCACGCTACTACTAGGCAACATATTGTCATATTTTGACATCCATGTAGCACTTTCATCGGTACAAGATATGAAACATAGTATTATAAATGTGTATTTTACTAAATTGGGTTGGTTTTGGACATCTTTGGTTGGATGGTGGTGTATCATAAGATATAAAGTAATACGCCCCGGTACTGCCCCTAGCACGTTGAATTATGATATATTTATGTACATTTCAATGATTGTTTTCTGGTATATCTGTTCGCAATCTCTGATTTTTATTGATTCCTCTTTGATTGATCTGATTTTTAAATTGACCGGTGGCAAATGCATCATCGATACAAGTAATAATAGTAAAGACAGCGTTAACAATACCACAATTTACAATTCCATTGCCTGCAAAAGAAATGGTGGTGATTGGATCGGTGGACATGATACGAGTGGCCACATCTTTTTAACTACTCTAATGTTAATGTTCTTATTGAGTGAATTTAATGTTTTCGGTGTAAAAGCAATTAAACAGATGCATTTCAAGAGAATTTTAAGGAAACTCAAATCTATTTTCTTCCAAATAAATTTTATTAAATATGGTTGGAAAACACCTTTAGTATTCTGCGTGAGTTTTCTCGGGTTTGTTAAGGACTTGCTTAATTGGTTAGTTTTAGAAAATCCAATAATTTTATTAGTATTTTTTTGCCTATTATGGTGGTGGAATTTCTTGGTCACTGCCATCGAATTTCATACCATTTTAGAACAATATTCGGGGCTAATATTAGGTTATTCGTTTTCTGTTGTTTTATTTTATATAACCGGCCTTATATAATTACACTACATGGTATTACTTCTTCTCCATGAGGATATTGGTAGTTTTTGTAAATAATTGGCATTTTTTTTAATGAATCCAAAATATATCAATACACCGAACATCACACAAAATAGATTAGTGACATAATATCCATCTCTTACTATATAACATGGCTCATCACGCTTTTCGCAACTTTTTACAGTAAACTTGTCAATCATGTTCATAATAAAAAATTTAGGCCATGTACCGCCCAAGTTACTTAAGGTGTTTAGTAAAGTCATATACGTCCCACCAATTAATGGATCTGCGATTCTTGTATGGAATGCACATATACATACAAATTGAATAGTATTCATAAAGGAACCAAATAGATTATGTGCAATTACCAAGACAAAATATTTCTTGGGTATTATAATCGCAGTTGTATCGTTAGTAGATGCAGTGGGGAAACTCCAAACAACAAAATTACCCATCAATGCTGCTAAGATCCTACCCAAGTATCCAATCAACCATGGAGTTAAACTACCTCTTTCACCACAGCTAACTTGCATTAATTTGTAAAAAAGCTTGTTTCGTTTGTTGATAGAAGCATTGCCATATGGATAATTACTACTATTTAAACCAGAATCCCTTACTATACTCCATTTAGCAACATAATAACCAAAAATTAATTCAAATGGGAAGTTAAATAATACAGTGATGGCCAAATCTTCTCTTTTTAGGCCCCTTTCGAGCAATTTCAATTGCGTAGCCGAATCATTGCATTGAAATGCGAATTTACATACCAAATGAATAATAACCAATGTTTGAACATTTTTCAATTTAATTATATGTTTGAAGGACTCATAAACATTGGTCAAACTGTGTTGCTGCGATAAGGAGTTCTCCGATGATGGTAAAATTATGTCATTAATCATATTGTCATTTTCTGGAGCCAATACCATAGCATTGACAGCGTTTAGCTCGATGTGCTCGACCTCATCTAATTTTTTCCTTGAAATAGGTAAAATATGCGATGATTGTTCAACGGCCAATTGATTTTCTTTCGTTTTGAAAATAACATATAAAGTTACTAGAATATAAAGCCAACCAACAAATTTAAAATAACCCGTTAACGAAATAAAACCGTACTCTAAAGGTGTAGATCTAAAGTATTTGTTGACAAAGTCACTAGAGTTAAGGCTTAAGAAAAGTGTAAAAGACATGAAATATCCAATATTCAATCCTATGGTTTGCGCTGTAGATGCATACGACAAGCTTTGCGGGCTTAAAATCTCCAATGCCCATCCATCAACTGCAATATCCTGTGTTGCACACAAAAAGATTAAACTGAAAAAAATTATAGTCAATCCATGAATGTTAACACTTTTATTGCTATTAATATCGCCGAGCATTGCATTACTGTTTGAATCAACTCCTGGAAATAATTTTTCAATTAAGCCACCGCTTCCCAGAATCAACAAGCTAATCCCAATTAAAAATTGTATTGGAATAATCCAACTTCTTCTTCTTCCAACCTTGGTCAAATACTTTGAGTCTACAATCGGTGACCACAATATTTTTGCGGAATATGGATATGTTGCCATACTAAATATCCCAATCTGTGTGAATGTTGTTGACTTAGTTATGGTTTTCAATAAAAATGGCATTGTTCCAAAGGCCAACCCTGTAGGGATCCCTTGCAATAAATATAATACTATTAACAAAACAAATTGTGGCCTGTCACATTTTGCCAATGATGTTGATGAACATGATGAAGAATGTGCCATATTGCGTTAGATCTAACTGTACTTGGCTATATTTAGAGGTCCTGTTATTATTCCAAGTGATTGTAGATAATATAACACATTTTTCTATCACGAAGGTCTACGTAAAAGACGAGAAAAATATATATGCGCGATATACTCCCAATAAATTATTGTATCAAGAAAGAATAGTTCAAAACATATTACGGGGCAACAATTAAGATTTTTCATGCTGTTATATAATTATATAAAAATTAAAAAAAATGTAATAATTAATGATAACTATCAGTATTAACACGACAAAAGAACAGTAAAACATTATATAAAGTCTCTCCCCTTACTTTAAATAATTGTTTTTATTCTTTTGTCCAAGTGAAAAAAAAAATCTTGTTATCATGTTATATTATAATTAATATCACTTCTCATTACCTTCATTTCCTTTCAAAATAAAATAAAAATAAAAATAAAAATAAAAATAAAAATAAAAATAAAAATAAAAAGGAATGTTTAAATTTCTTTTTTTTTTTCTTTTTCTGAATATTTTCATAATTTCTTAAAACAGAGTTATGCCGTCGTAATGCAACTCTCTCCTTTTGCAATTGACAACAAAATACTATTTCAAAAAAAAAAAAAAAAAAAAAAAAAAAAAAAAAAAGAATTTACCACGTATCCTTCCCATCCCAATCTATCATACAACAAAAATAAAAATACAAATTACCAATCACAAGTTATCATCACCAAACTAATGGGACAATCCAAACATATATATAATAACGATAAAAAAGATATGCACATATCACCAGGGTAAAATAAAGCAAAAATAAAAAAAGTAAACTTCATTTAACCAATTTATTCAATAGATAAAACTTCCTTAGCAGCCCTAACAATAGTGTCTGGATCTGGGAAAGCAAAATCTTCCAATTCTTTGGCATATGGAGTTGGAACGTCAGCACCAGTAACTCTTTGAACTGGCGCGTCTAAATAATCAAAAGCTTCAGATTCCATAACTTGAGCAATAATTTCAGAACCAACACCAAAACTTGGGAAAGTAGATTCAACTGTAATCAAATGGTTAGTTTTCTTAACAGTCTTGATGATGGCATCAACATCCAATGGTCTAATAGAACGCAAGTTGATAACCTCTGCAGCAACACCATATTGCTTATCCAAAATTTCAGCGGCTTGCAAGGCAAACTGAGTGTTTCTTGTGTAAGTGACGATGGAAATATCAGAACCCTCTCTTTCAATCTTGGACAAATATGGTAAGGTGAAATCTGGATCCAAGGCTTCCTCCGAAACTTCGAAACTTTCACCATATAGCAATTCGTTTTCCAAAAAGACAACTGGATTTGGGTCTCTAATAGCGGCCTTCAACAAACCTCTAGCATCTTCAGCACTGTAAGGAGTTAAAACCTTCATACCTGGAACAGAACCGTACCAAGCAGTAAAATCTTGAGAGTGCTGAGCACCCACACCTACAGCAGCACCATTTGGACCTCTGAAAACAATTTGGCAAGGTTGCGTACCACCAGACATGTAATGGGTCTTGGCAGCAGAGTTGATAACTTGATCCAAGGCCTGCATGGAAAAATTAAAAGACATAAATTCAACAATTGGCTTCAAGCCTTTCAAGGCGGCACCGACAGCCAAACCAGTAAACCCCATCTCAGTAATAGGGGTATCAACAACAGAACGTTCACCAAATCTATCTAGTAAACCACGACTAACCTTGTAGGCACCATTGTACTGAGCAACTTCTTCACCGATAAGGAACACATCATCGTCACGATCCATTTCTTCAGCCAATGCACTGTTTAAAGCATCTCTAACTGTCATTTTGGTAGAAGCGTGACGAATAAAAGCGGAAGTAGCCAAAGTGGTACTGTTGTTTAAAAACAATTTAGAAGTTTGTTTAGTAAATGAAGACAACATTTTATTTTGTAATTATTGTTATTGCACTTTTGAATTAAAAGTGGGAAAAAGAATTAAAAAACTAACAGAGAAAGAAAGAAGAAAGAAAAAAAAAAGTGTAACAGGTTTTGCCTGGTTGTGTGTGTGTGTGTTTTTTTTTTTTTTTTATTACTATATATATGTTGTATATATATATATATATTGGTATATATCTGGCGGGTGAAATGGTTTTCTTTTCTTTTCTTTTGTTTTGTTTTATTGAAAAAAGTGTATTTAAATTATGTAATTATAAAATGTTACAATGTGGAAAAGAAGAAGTGGAGAATGCATAATAAGAAAACAAAATATAAATAAAATATGATAACGTATATTATAAGGGGGAAAAAAGAGACGAAGCAACACATGAAATTAGCACGCTAAGGAAAGAAAAGAAAAGAAAAGAAAAGAAAATAAAAGAAAATAAAAACAAAAAAAAAAAACAAAATAAGTAAGAAAGAGGTTGTTATTTTTATACTAAACTTTTTAATGATTTGCTTTTTTTATATATATCATATATTTCAATAATAATTTGTACGTGATTTGTTCTACCGTGTTTTCTACAGTAATCGCTTTAAGCCTCCCCGTTCTGTCAAAAACATCGCGGATAACAAGTTATAAACAACACAAATCCGTCGGAATTCAATCACCGTTTTATCCACTTTTTTTCGCTTCTTTATGTACCAACCTACAAAATGTGTGAGCTTTCCCATCATCTACAATTGGTTAATCTCATGCCCTTCAAGAAAAATTTCATGGTTTATATTGTTAAAAAAAAAAAAAAAAAAAAAGGGAAATCCCATTAAAGATTCGGTTATATTTACCATTACTAGTAATTTTCATGTTAAAGAATATACAAAAAAAAAAAAAAAATAAATTAAAAAAATAATAAAATTGACCTTTCCTCTCTCTCTCTCTCTCTATAATTTATTCTTTCTTCCAGCAAAAGTTTGGGCAATAATACGTCTTTGAATCTTACCGGTAGCAGTTTTAGGTAACTTATCAACAAAAAATACCTTATCAGGCAATTTAAAGTCATTAACTTTGGTTTTTAAATATCTAATCAATTCGTCATTATCCAACTTAGATCCAGGCTTTAAGACAACAGCAACATTAACAATTTGACCATACTTTTCATCCGGAACACCAAAGGAAACTGCCTCCTCAATCTTTGGATTACTCAACAAGATACTATCCAACTCAATTGGTGAAATCTTTTCACCACCCTTGTTGATCAACTCTTTGATTCTGCCAGTCAATACTAAAAATCCCTCACTATCGAAAAACCCTTGGTCACCGGTTCTAAAGTAGTTTAATCTTTCAGTAAAATTTTCCTTGTTTGCCTTTGGATTATTGGCATAGCCTAGTGTGACATTTTCGCCCCTAATCGAAACTTCACCAACTTTGCCCTGTGGTAAAACATTATCCTTATCATCCAATATAAAAACGTCAACGCCTTGTGGTTGACCTACAGTACCTGGCTTCCTCTTTCCTGGTGGTAAGTTATTAGAGGTCATTTGATGAGATGCCTCAGTCATAGCATAAGCCTCCAAAACAGGGGCACCAAACTCCTTTTCCATTTTGTGGAATGTAGCTGGTGCTAGAGATGAAGAACACGATCTGATAAATCTAATGTGAGGGAATGGAGTTGGCTTAGGAACATTTAACATAATCATAGATATTGTTGGAACACAACTAAACCAATTGCATCCATATGTAATAAAATCTTTCCAGAATCTTTTTGCGGAAAATCTGCTTGGAACGACAACAGAACCTTGTGTTCTAAAAGTACTCAACAAAACGCCAATCAAGCCGTGGACATGGAACAATGGCATGACCAGGTAAGATCTATCCTCAGGTGTTAAGCTATATGTTTTTGCGATGTTCAAAGTGCTTCTCACAATATTCAAATGTAACAAAGGAACTGTTTTAGGGGTCGAAGTGGTACCGCTGGTGTGTAAAATTAATGCGACATCAGAACTTCTTGCAAAGCCGGGAAATTTATCCCCATTATTCTTGTTACGATAGGCTGGCAAATCCAAGGAGGTAAATTTTTTAGTGGAGTAGTCATCTTCTGGCGAATATACATCATATTCTACAAGAAACCTATCTTGATTAAAATACAATTCCACAATAAAGCAACCAAAATGTTTTGCTGACTTAACAATTTCTGCTGTTTTGCCTTTGTTATCTTTTGCTAAAGTGCCCTTGGAAACACAAACAACCTTGGATTTTAAGTCATTCAAATAAAAGTTGAATTCCTTCTCCTTGTATTTTGGATTTAATGGAGCACCAATTTTAGAATCGGTAGTGGCTCCCAAAAAGGCAACAATAAATTCTATTCCGTTTACAATGGAAATAGCAACTGTAGATTGTCTTTTAACAATATCATATAATGGAGATTGCGAATTGTTGAACAATGACTGGAAATGTCCAGTCATATTAGATAGATCTCTATAAGTGATTTGAGTATCAGTTTCTGGAATAACAATTGCAACATTATCAGATACCTTGAACGTATCATTAAATGAGGCCGTATTAGTTGCACCGTAATTACTACTCATTTTCTTCTTTCTTCTTTTTTTCTTTTTTTTGTCCTCTTTTTTTAATCCCAATATTCTTCTTAAATTGGTGTGGACATAGGATACATATGATAGAAAAAATGTAAGATTATTCTTGTCAACAAAAAAAAGTCTTACCTTATCATCTTGGCTAACAACCCTTGAGACTAACCTAAGTGTTTATATAATAAAATTAAATGATTATCTTTACCATTCAGTTAGTTCAAAATAACTTCCACTAAAAATGTTACTTTATTATTAGTAATATAGACAAAAAAAAATTATGCGATACACACTAATCTGTCTCCCTTTTTTATTATCTTATATCATATTATATGTTAACAACCGTACACAACATATCAAATTCGTTGCTTTAATTTTTTTCTGTCTACTCGATTTTCTTACACCCGGAAAAGACAAAGATATACACATTTTTTTTGTCTCGCTAACACCATTTAGCCGAAACACCCCCACACACCATCCTTGTTAAGATATTCAAATTGGATAAAAATTTCCCCTTGTGTCACGCACTTGAACGTATTGTTCATCTTGACAAAATGCCATATCTTTATTATCATAAGGAACCAATGCGGGACTAAATGGTAGTAATGCTATGTTTTCATCTTGCACATTAGTTGTAGCCGAAGTAGATGTCTCCAAACAACTCCCATCACTGTTCCCATATACACAATCAAAGATACATCTATGTGTTAACATATTGTCACTATTCCTACCATCTTTGTCATTAGATGGATACTGTATAACACCAACCTCGTAATTTCTTGGTAAGCCACTATAGGTACCCCACGCTGTACCGCTTAAATTGCAACTTGTGAAGAGACACCAGTACATCTTGTCATTGTTTTCCTCGTTTTTGCAATTATCTTTTGAAGGTCTCAAATAATAGAACTTAGTATGTGATGGCGTATACCCACATTTTAGAGACCTCTTTTTTGAATCGTTAAACTTAAACAAGCTCTTTTCTTTTATCCAATTGGAATACATCGATTTGGATATAGCACTGCGGCTATAGTGGAAATGAAACCACCCTGATGAGTAGTAGCCCATTGGTGCTTTAAGGAAATCTGTAACAGAGGGATAAATCAATTTCCCCTTAAACTTGCTATTCGAGAGGAAACCATTTTCCACTAGTGGATCATCATTTAGTTTTTCACTACTATATAATGGAACCAAAATATCATCCAATAAATATAAGTTTCTATTGTAACTTTTTTTTTTCAGTGGGGCACCGATGCTTGACACTTGGACTATTAACTCCTTTTCCACAGCATCTCCGTTATAATTGTGCCTATTCAATAAAGTGTTCATTAATCTATATCCAGACAAATATTTAGGATTTACTGTGGAGTATAGAAAATCATAGTTTTTTAAAGAACTAAAATCAACTCGATTGGGGGTTTTTAATAATGTAATTAAACTTTTAAAAAAGGAAGCGTTAGCATAACTTTCTATATAATCGAGTAGATGCTTTTTGAAGTTGCTGGGAGCGGGGGTATTCGTTTCAATATCTCCAGTGTCAAATGTTTTGCTATATATTGGCAATTTGCCACTATACCAACACATTTGTCTAGGTAAGTTGCTTTCAGAAAACGTGAAGTTGGCAGAGGGGATATATATTTTAAGAAAATCATTGCTACCGCCGTTATTACTTTTCCATTTTTGAATAATCATTTTACTATGATGAGAAGTGTACGGTTTCATTTGGATTTCTAATAATTGAATAATATTTTCCCTCAAATATTTTTCATATTTAATTTTCAAATCAATGTTACTTGGTAACAAAAATGTACCCTTTTGATAAACAATTTTAATCAATGGTTTGTTGCTAGTTTTATTGATACAGACAGCATTTCCTATCATCGAGTCTATGTATGGGAATATATAATCTAATTCATATTGATATGAAAACAACCACAGTTCATCAAGAGTAAAACTATTGTTGTTGTTTTCATATGCAAGGAAAATATCATGCATGTCTATGATATATTTCGAAAAGCTTATGCTTCTATCATAATATATAGATCTCAATAAATACATACTGGGTAAGTTTCTCGTGTCGCTCTTTTGTGTTTGTGTTTTATCTATATTATTATTAGTTACTGTGTATTTAAGTATGGAGACGGGTGTATGTTGTTTTGAATTTTCTTCCAGCAGTGTGAGATCATTTATATTTTCTTTTCTCTTTTTTCTTTTTTTCCTCTTGGTATTGGTATCTTCTTCCGTTAGATCAATCACAATTTTATTTGTATTTAAATTATTGGTTTTGTTATTTTCAATGTTGTTAGTTTCAATTATTTCAAGTTGAGTAGAATTGTTGATAAGTTTTCTCGTTGCATTATTCGTGCTATTATTTTTTTCGTCTTCTGGCCCACTAGGATGACATGGTTTTGATTTCTTAATGTCATTACCATACTTGGTGTTCCAATGATCAGCTACCCTTTTCCTTACTTCAAGGTTGCTTAAATCAGTGTTATAGGAAAAAGATGTATTCTGTTGATGATTATTGTTATTAATATTATTCATTGGTTCCTTAATATTGTAAACGTTTGACCAATGCAATTATATATATATGTTTTTCTGTTCGTTTTGTCTGTTCTAAATTAATCTGTACAATAATATTTTTTTAGTTTCAAATAATTTTTTTTTTTTTGCATTTTTTTTTATTTTTTTTATTTTTTCTACTCCGCTTATCTAACATAATTTCCCTTTGCTTCAGTGAAGGAGTAAAGCAACTTGAAATTTAGCCGCTAAAAATAAAAATTATAATGTATTCTAAGGATATCTATCTTACTTTTTCATTTATTTATTTAATTTTATTCAATAAAAGGGTCATAGAAAGACTTTGACATTAAAAATTTAGCTGGAACAGAGAAAGAAAGGAAGAAAGAAAGAAAGCGTTATACAAAATGTATTATTATGAAAGCTAGCAAAGTGCAGATGTAGATAAAAGAAGACAGGGGAGGAGTAATCAACGGGGAATATATTATTTGGCTGAGTTTCCATTAACTTTAGGAGATATTAAAAAGAAAAATGCTGTTCAGGTAATTGTCGTAATGTAATGACTAATTTTTTTTTTTTTTTTTTTTTTTTTTTTGTTGATACTTTCTAACAGTTCGTTGAGTAAGTTTAAGAGGAAAGAGTCTCGTTTAGAAGAGAAAAAAGAACATCGTTTAGAAAAGAAAAAAGAACATCGTTTAGAAGAGAAAAAAGAACATCGTTTAAAAGAAAAAAAGAAAAAAAAATCATAATAATAGTTATCAGTATGCGGGTAAGCACAAAATATTTTTTCATTTCTGTTTTAATTAAACAAGAAAAAGGCATTACAAATGACTCTTCTTTTCTACGGGCAGTTCTATTTTTTTTTTTTTTTCACATGAACTCTAATGAAAAAAAGAATATTTGAAAAAAAAAAAAAAAAAAAAAAAAGAAAAAAAAAATTATTTAAAAGAATTTAGAATTACTTCTGATATTAAATATGCTATTTTGTTTTATGTTTTATTCAAATTTTCTCTTCTCTTTCTCTTTAAAACCAATCAGAGTAATTTTTTTTTTCCCTCTCTCTTTCAACTTCACTTGTATTCAAAAATAAAACCCATCGACAGAGAGAACAAATATATAAAAAAAAAAAAAAAAAAAAAAAAAAAAAAATGAAAATAACTGAAAAATTGCAACGCCAAAGAACTAAGGAGCCATCGAAACCAACGTTTTCCTTTGAATTTTTTGTTCCCAAAACATTACAAGGTGTTCAAAATTTATATGATCGTATGGATAGAATGTATCTAACTAACCCACAATTCATAGATATCACGTGGAATGCAGGTGGGAAAGTATCAATGAACAATGCAAATACAAACGATTTAATCCACACATGTCAAAGTGTTCTTGGTTTGGAAACATGTATGCACTTAACATGTACCAATATGCCTGTTGAGAAAATTGACGAAGCTTTACAGAAAGCTTACGATTCTGGTTGTCAAAATATTTTGGCACTAAGAGGTGATCCGCCAGTTGTTGATGAAAAGGCTCAGCAATCCAATGCGCTTAAATATGATGGTTTTAATTATGCTAAGGATTTGGTTAAACATATTAGAGACAAATATGGCGATTATTTCTGCATTGGTGTTGCTGCCTACCCAGAGGGTCATCCAGAGGAAAACAATGTTGATATTTTGATTGATTACTTGGAGGAAAAAGTTAATGCTGGTGCCGATTTTATAATCACGCAAATGTTCTATGATACTGACTCTTTTATTGAATGGTGTGGTAAAGTTAGGGCCAAGGGTATTGATATTCCGATTATTCCTGGTATCATGCCAATTATGTCATATGATTCCTTTTTAAGAAGGGCTAAATGGTGTCAAATTAACATACCAAAGTTTTTTTTAGACAAATTGGATCCTGTTAAGGAAGATGACCAAGCTGTTCGTTTATTGGGTACTGACTTGGTTGTGGAAATGTGTCAGAAATTGTTGGATAGTGGCTATGTTACTCATTTGCATATGTATACAATGAATTTAGAAAAGGGATCCTTAATTATCCTGGAAAAATTAAAGATTATTCCACCTTTGCATCTTACCACATTAACCACCGTCAATCAGTTTGCCATTAGCACTGAACATGACGACAACCTACCATGGAGAAAGTCATTGAATCCACAAAGAAAGAATGAGATGGTCAGACCTATTTTTTGGCAGAGAAGACCATACTCCTACGTTGCAAGAACCTCTGAGTGGGAAGCAGATGAATTTCCTAATGGTAGATTCGGTGATCCAAACTCTCCAGCTTTTGGTGGCTTAGATTTACTGGGATCGTCATTGATAAGACAAAGCGGCAAGAACTGTTTGCAGTTGTGGGGTCACCCAACAACTTTAAAAGATTTTGGTGATTTAATTGTCAAATACATTTCTGGTGACTTAAAATGCTTACCATGGAGTGATACACCCATTACTTCCGAAGTTGATTCAATTTTGCATTATTTAAAAGATTTGAATAAGCATTTGATATTCACGATCAATTCGCAGCCTAAAGTTAACGGATTACCATCGAATGATAAAGTTTTCGGGTGGGGGCCTAAGAATGGGTTTATTTATCAAAAGGGATATTTAGAATTTTTATTACCTAAAGCTGAATTGGGCAGATTTTTAGAATTGGTTAATAGCAATGACTCTCTAACTTACTATGCTATTGATAATGATTCTAACTTGTATAGTAAAGATGGCAGTGAAAAAGAAAACGCAGATTCTGATAATGCTAGTGAAATTCCAGGTAGTAAAGCCAATTCTGTAACCTGGGGCATTTTTCCAGGCCGGGAAGTTTTACAACCTACTATTGTAGAAAAAGAGTCCTTTTTGGCTTGGAAAGACGAATTTTATGAAATTTTAAGACAATGGAAAATTAATTTCGATAATCATGAGGGTAATGAAAAATCTGCTGATTTGATTAATTCTATTATTAATGATTACATTTTATGTAACGTTGTTGATAATAATTTTATCTCGCCTGAACAGCAAATTTATTCTTTATTAACTCAGTTATATTGAGATTAATATGTGTGTGTGTGTGTTTGTGTGTGTGTTTTTTTTTCTTACTAGAAGAGGGGAATGAAAAAAGGATAAATAATAATTAGAGAACTTCAACAATATCTATTATTATATATTCCCTTTATTTTTATTTTTATTATTATTATTATCACTATTAAGTATAAAAATACAATTTCAATTTAGGTTTTCAACAATCGCATTAGTTTATATTTCGACATGTATATTATTATTACTTATAAATAGTTTTTTTTTTTTTTTTTTTTTTTTTTTTTATCAGTAGTAGCTATTAAAAGTTATGTGATTTGTGAGTGTGTTTATATATATATGATTAATCATTACTTGTATGAAAAATTAGGCATTGAATAAAGAAATGGATTATTTGTATATTCTAATGACAGAAAGCAAATTCTAGACCGAATTCTATGATATTTTTTTGGTTATCCGGTAAAAAAAAAATAAACAATGCATGGCCCCTTGTTTATTTTTCAATCAGACAACAGCAAAAAAGCTAAGGGAAAAAGGCTGTAGTAATCAACCGTTGCATATATTTTACACTACAAAATGTCCTCTTTTCTTCTTTCCCAAAAAAAAAAAAAAAAAAATAACAACTTTTTTTTAATCTTCGTGCCAGTCATTCAATATTCTATCTTTTTTTTTGTCCTTAGAAAATATCTTCATATAAAAAGGGGCCATACTGTGAATTGTACTTTTAAATTCTCTATAAATTTTAATGCCTATCCTCAAACATATAATCATCATTTATATCCTTTTGTCCAACTGAAAAGAAAAGTAGAAATAAAAACAAAAATAGGGTTAAAGTTGGTGCAACTTTTTTTATTTTTTTTTCCCCTTTCATTCTTTCTTTCCTTCTTTTCTTTTTTTTTATTTTATTTTATTTCCATTCCTTCTTTTTTTTTTTTTTTTTTACTGTTTGAATTCGCTTTGGCCTTTTCATTTGGGGGTCATCTTTCAGAATCTATTACCAAAAAAGTTGAAGTCCGTCTACTTTGGCAACAGCGATAACAATAATGCAATTTATAAAAAGCATCAATCAAAACTTAACTTCCAAAAAAAGGAAAAAAAAGCGGGAAAAAAAGACGCACAGTAACCAAAAGAGTAAAACTAATATATGTGGCAATACAGAAATTGCAAATATTGTTGAACTTACTAGTCATGATAAAAATAGTAGCTCTACTAGTGTAAACAAACACAATAACAACAGCAGCAGCAGCAGCAATATTAAAACTAAAGTAATGGAAGATATATTAAACGTGACTGATGTACCACTTTACCGCTCGGAATCCATGCAAGACCCTAATAAATCTAAGAAAATCACTACTTTATCCGCCCTACAACCTTGTAATAGTAGTTCAGATTTTTCTACTACTAGGTTATTAAACAGAGGCAACATGAGTAACAATACCTCAGGTATTCATACTTTTGCTGATAAATATGACGAAAACAAAAATTACACGACAGCGAGTGATACCTCCAACTGTAATAAAAAAAAATCTTTGGATTCAATGGAAGTATTCCACAACACAAATGAGTGTGAGGAGAGGATTAATGTCCAAAATTACGCTTCTAAAAGCAAAAAAAAAACTGATAATAACTATTGTGGCTGTTGCTGTAGTGACACCTCCGATAAAAGTAATAATACTAATTGTGACAACAGTAGTAGTAGTAGTAGTAGTAATAATAATAATAATAATAGTAGTAGTAGTAATGATAATAGTAATATTAATGGCAATACTGTTAAAAAAAATAATACTGACAGAGATATTTCCAAAAAAATTCCTGAAACCAAAAATTTTTATTTAAACAATATTAACAAATTTATAGAAAAGTTAATGGATTTGCATGCTGATGACGATACCTTTGCCACAAACAATGTTTCAATTAAGGAGTCTAAAGATGATTATATATATTATAAAAATACAATCACTAAACTAAATATTTTTTTTAATTTTAATAATAGCATAGACACTCAAAATTTATTTGATAATGTGGATACCAGGTTACAATCATTTTTGAATTTTGTAAGCAGTTCCAGTCAGCAAGCAATGGTGCAGTCAGCCAATGAAAAAGATTTTAAGAGTGATCGTGCCAATAATCATCCCGATCTAGGTAGCACGAGCAATGATACTCCCGCTGCTACTGTTTCCACTAATACTAAAAATACGAGTATGGATGCAATCAGTGATAGCAGCAGCAGCACTGATAGTTCTGAATTGAATTGCCTAAAAAAGGACAAGCCTGATATTATGGAAAAATATTTGAAAAAGTATACATATATACTTAAACAACAACCAATTGAATTCATAAATCATGATTTATCGTATTTAGGAAAAGAGGAGCCCTACTTGAAAAAAAAGGGTGCGGATTTGCATAAGATTATAGAAAAAATCGATTCTTTGATTAATTTATGGTATTTACAATACTGTAAATTATTAATAGATAATAATATTTTTCTTTTCCCCCAAAATAACTACAATTTGGACTATATTAATATTCACAATGAAAAACTTTTCTATAGAAATGTACAAATAATTAGAGAAACCAAAAACAATGAAATTCTTTTTGATCTAAGAGACGATATCAGCGACAATAATAGTATTAACTCATCTAGACAGCAAATCCCACTTGTGGCATTGTTAATTAGAACAAAATTGGATTCCGTTTGGGGATATCAGTGTGCATCCGATAATCCCAATGTCAAAATTGTTGACTATGTTTTAATGAATTTGACAGACGTGGAAATTACTGATAGAAAGGGTAAAGCGCAACACTTCAACAAAATTATGTCTAAAATTATTAAAAATTTCAACAACGCCTCAATTCAACAGCAAAGTGAACAGAATAAAAATGCTAACGATAACACCAAAGACGTTATAGATAACTTTGAAATTATACGGAAATATTCAGAATATTTGAAAAATTATAGAAAAATTTATGTTTCTGAACCAGTTAGAAAATATTTATATGGCAATATAAATGATGCTGCAACTATTATTAATGAAAAAGATATAAAAACATGTGATATACATATACCATTCGAATCAAATGTATTCCATGCTGTAACTACGCCCTCGCTCTGGGCCTTGGTTCCCTATAAACGGTGGGATTTTTTTTTAAACGAAATTTATAGAGTTTTAAAACCTGGTGGTGTTTTCGATACAGTTTTCATTGATCTTAAATTATCTAATCTCCTACCTAATGAACAAGAAACGGGATTTAAATTTAAAACAACCAGAGAAAAATCAATTATTCATGACAGGATTGTAACAAATGCAATTCAAAAAGGGTTAAAAGTTCAAGGTTCAAGATATTTGTATGATCATGTTAAAAAGGCAGGTTTTGTAGACATTGAATATTCTCTAATATGCTTGCCCTTGGGAAATTTTAAAACTAAGATGGGTTTAATGTCTGAATTTTGCAATTCTTATATATTTGACACAACATGTCGAGCTTTACTAAATGAAACAGATTTGGAAATTTTTAAAAGTTTAAATATCGATCCATCCACAATCCAAAAAAGATATCAAAAAGAACATTGGGAAAAAATCGATAATGAGGCTGGGTGCACTAGAATATTGATAATGAAGGCAAAAAAACCACTGTAGACGTATGTGTGTGTATGTTATTAGTTAGTACTTCAATTATTTGTGTTATACAAGTATATTTATATATATATTGGTCATATCAAATTTTATTTAAATGCTGTTTAATCCTTCATCTCTTTTTTTGCCCTCAATTGCGGATGTTATATTGAAAAAACTATCCAATTCAAGTCCTAATTTATGATCTTCTTCATATGCATCATGAATAAAATCATCTACTTGGCCCCTGGAATAATATTGCGCCTTAACATTCGTGGCAGATAAATTATTTTCATGTTCTTTCAAAGAGTTGACAGTTTTGGAATTAATCAAGACATATTTTATACCAGATTCCGGACAATTGAAATTAACATCTAACAATAATTTTTCCATTATTCCTCTTAACCCTCTGGCACCTGTACCATTTTGTAACGCTAGCTGTGAAATGCTTTTCAAAGCTTCATCGGTAACGGCTAATTTCACACCAAATTGCTTGAAAATGTAACTATATTGATTCAAAATGGCATTTTTAGGTTCTTTTAAGATATTGAATAAATCTTGCTTTTTCAATGGTTCAAGAGCAGTTAAAACCGGAACTCTCCCTATTAGTTCCGGTATTAAACCGAATGAAGCCAAATCGGTGGGCGTTACTAAACTTAGAGCACTAGTTTTAGAGCCGTTTTTTAAAACAATCTCTTCAATATCAATATTATCATTATCCGAAAGAGCTTTTTCATTCCCTCGTAATCTCTTAGCAATTGCTTTATCTAAACCAACAAATGCACCCGTCAATATAAATAATATGTTTGATGTGTCAATGACAAACGTCTCCTCCTTTTTACCCATCACCCTATTGCCATTTTTGTCCTTTTCATTATTAACAGGCTTTTTAATAGTAAGTGACACTGGGTGTCCCTCTAAAATTTTTAGTAGAGCTTGTTGAACACCTTCACCGGAAACATCCTTAGTGCCAGGAGATCCGTTTGTCTTTGCCAATTTATCAATTTCATCCAACACAATAATACCTCTTTCAGTTTTCGCAATATCATAATCCGCATTTATCAGCAACCTTTCAATACAAACTTCGACATCTTCTCCAATATACCCTGCTTGTGTCAACTGCGTACAATCAGTGATGGAAATTGGAACGTCTAAAATCCTGGCTAAGGTAGTTGCCAATAAAGTCTTGCCTGAGCCGGATGGGCCAACCATTAACACATTGGATTTAGAAAGTTCTAAATCGCAATCACCCGCAAATCTATTTTTTTCAAATGATAATTGCAATTCTAAATTCCTTAATCCATGTCTAGCCTCAGTATCATCTAAATACTTGGTTTCAGTTTTGATTCCACCGTCTTCTCTGTCTTCTTGTAGCACCTTTAATCTTTCTTTTTCAATTTTCAACTGTTCTTCTAGCATTTCTTTTCTCTTCTCAGATTCAGTCCTTTTCAATTTGTCATTAACTCTCAAATAATGATTATATACTGCTACACTTAGTACTTTTTTTCCAACATCTTGTCCGATTATATACTCGTCTAGGAAACTTTTCAATTTTTTTGGTGTAGGTATTTTATTTAACTTATTTGACAAGCATGAGGATGATAGTTTAGATGATGCTACTGAATTGCTTCTTGTTATTATTAACGATGAACAGTGTTGTTTCCATGTTGCATTTTTACATACTGACATTAAATAATTCTTACAACTGTATTTCGATTGAAATCTAATCATTATCAATTGCTAAATATTGGGTGGACAACAAAAGTTACGCTATCTCCTTCCTGAGCTATGTAATTGTTATTTGTTATTTGTTAGCTTATCAGAAACAAATCGCATCCATCTTCAGAAAAAACTGGAAAAAAAAAAAAAAGAAAAAAGAAAAAAGAAAATAAAGTAAAACAACTGAAAAACTGAATAATATATAATTACAAAAAATAAAATGTTTTTCAAAAATGTGTGTTTTTTTTTTTTTTTAACCTCGAAAATTGAAGAAAGTGAAGCAAGGCAGGAAACATCCACTAACAATCATGCACCCTATTTGAGTGGATGCCATTAATTTTAAGAACGACGAAGAACAAATAAAAAGTTCTAAAACGTTAGCAACGCGCATTCCTACTGTACTACTACTACATTTAAAGTACTTTATCATCAAGGACAGTAAATATCCCTTTTATACAATTTATATTATGCCAAGTGTTTCTAAATCATCTTCCCCAAAAAAATCACAGGACAAAAACAACGATAATAAAAAGATATCCTCACTAAGTGAGTTTTACTGCTGCTATTTACTCCGATCAATAAGGAAAACTCAATCTTTTTATATTGGCTCAACACCAAATCCTTACAGAAGATTAAGGCAGCATAATGGAGAACTGACCAGAGGTGGTGCCTATAGAACGAAAAGGCAAGGTACAAGACCATGGGAAATGTGTTTTATAGTGTACGGATTCCCCAATAAAAATAGCGCTCTACAATTTGAACATGCTTGGCAACATATTTATGAATCGAGATTTATTACAAATAATGACGAGTATAAAAATTATAAGTTTACTAAAAGCAGTAGGGGGCTACATTTCAAGATAGCCGGTGCTAGAATGCTAGTACATTGCGACCATTTTAAGATCATGAACTTGAAAATTAGGTGTTTTAACAAGAGTTTTTATGAGGCCTGGAAAACTAACAAATATAAACTTCCTTGTAATGACGCCGAAAATCGTTTATTTTTAGACATAGAGTTGGAGAATAATGATGATTTAGATATAGTGCGAGGGAAATGTGGAGAAACACAAAGTCAAAACATTACAAAATCAACTCAGGATTTGAACCCTTTAATTAATGATGGTAAATCGCCGAGAGAGGAAGATCCTTCAAGCTCTGAAAATGACTTATATGTAAGTGATATCAATGATCCAGTAATAAAAATAGCAAGAAAAAATTTAAAATTAGTTTACACATTTTATCTCAATTACGTTGATGACTTAAAAAATTATTATGAGAAATCAGAAAAAAGTTTGATATACGGAGAACTGTCTTGCGAATTATGCCATACATCGTTTAATTATATGGATGAAAAACCAAAACCAAAGTTGGCCTTTTGTTATCATGAAAATTGTAACTCGATATCACATTTGCACTGTTTATATAAACATTCGACTAAATCAGCAGGTAAACTTGTACCAATCGAGGCAAAATGTCACAGATGTGATAACGTACTGGAGTGGATCTCTGTTGTCAAAAATTCCATTGAAATTAAAAATATATTAGGCAATTAACAACCAGGAGAGTATAAAAAGGATGAAATAGGGAGGGGATAGAAAACATATATACATATATATTATAAACTAATTAGACAATGAAAAAAATATAACAACAAAAACAGTGATGTATATAAGATATATAAAGACCTAAAATTTAATTGACCAAGGTTGGTTCATCAACATCTTTGGGTTTTTTATCACTGCTTCATACTCAGTAAATTCTACATCGCTTTCCCACATTTTACCATTTTGTTCAATGCAAACAACTGAAGACAAAGAAAGCAGGGTTTTAGGTAAAATAATTTTAGTAACATACTGATCAAATTGTTTGGATCCATTCAATACGCTGGATTTCAATAGTCCTTCTCTACCATTTAATTCAACAGATATTTGCAAATATTCGTTATTTTCATTGAAATTAAAGGTTTCCCCATCGTCGACATATAAATCACCGTAGGCGTTACCATCAATGTCTGGTGCAACTAATAAAGTGTATGGATCGTTAACCATCAATTTACTTGACCTACGATATCTATCCTTTCTGAAAATTATATTCCCCCCCTCAATAAATACTGGTATAGTGTCTAGTGGCGCATAAACTTCCCGCTCTTCAACTGCATCTTTTATTACAAACGATTCGAAAGTGGTATAGTTATAATAAACACCCTTTGGAAATAGCATAACGGTACTGTTGGTATTTTCTGAAGTAATTGGTTTAAGTAATAATCCTCCTATATAAAATTCATCATCAACGTTATAAATTTGGGACAAATCTTGATTTTTATAAAATAAAGGTGCCATGATTGGTGCACCAGTAACACTCGATTTTTGAAATAATGTGTAAAAGGTTGGTAGCAATTGGTATCTTAGTCTAATAGCTTCCGCAACGATTTCTTTGTACGGAGAGTTCAATAAATATGGTTCTCTTCTGTCACTATCAATGTGAGCGTGGCCTCTGAAAAATGGATACCATATACCAGTTTGATACCAACGAACCATTAACTCTGGGGATGGATTGCCGAAAAATCCAGCAATATCCGCGCCAATAAATGGATACCCTGCAATATTTGCAGTTAAAACCATTGGGATAGACCACTTCAAATACTCCCAATCAGCAGCATTATCACCAGTCCAAGAAGCTGAAGATCTTTGGGAACCTGCAAAAAATGATCTTGTTAAAACAAAAGGCCTTTTATTAAATTTGGAATATCTTTTCTTCATGGCGTTGTATGTCGCTTCATGAACAGTTAGTCCATATAGGTTATGAACTGATCTTTCTTCAACCCCGTCATAGTGGATGTTGTCCAATGGAGAAGTGGTTTCTGGACCACCAAAAATTGAAACTTCATTCATATCATTCCACATATGTAAATTAGATATAGATGTGTCATTGTTGGTAAAATTTTGGTAGAAATCAGACCACAAGTCGCGAGCCTCCGGCTTGAACGTATCAATCCACACAGAGTCACCAGGCCAGCATTGGCCTATATATTTCTCATTATTACTATTTTTTAATAGACATGCATGTTCATCCAATAAGTTGCTAACCTCATAATCCGTTTTCAAATGTGGATCAATAATTGTTACCAAGTTTCTGCCTAGTTTATTCAAATTGCGTAGCATTCTTTCAGGGTCGGGAAATTTCGATGAATCCCAGGTAAAGTATTTTCTAGAATCAGTATAGTCGATGTCTAACCAAATAAAATCATACGGAATTTTAGCAATATCCATATCTCTGTTAACTTCTGCGATCTCTTGTTCGTCATAATAATTCCATCTGCATTGATGGTAACCAATTGAAGATAGTAATGGTAATGCAGGTTTCCCAGTAACATCGGTAAATGACCCAATAACATCTTGCGGACCATCACCACAAATGATAATAAAGTCTAAAGTACCACTTTCAGACATCCAATGGGTTAGTGTCGAAGTATTATCATATTTAATATCGATCCTTGTGTCTGCAGCATTGTTCCAAAAAATACCGGTGGCAGAGTCTGGAGATACACCAAACATAAAAGGTATAGCACCGTAAGATGGATTGGTAGAGTTCAAAGGGTACTTGAAAACGTCTGTGTTGAATAATCGGTACGGTTCATCATCAGTAGTTTCTTTCAACCTTAATGAACTTGAATGTTCAGGGATACCATATACATTGGTAACATTGTTTTCAAAGGTAAAATCCAAAGCAATTGCCTCTGGACCAAATGGTATCTTGTCACTAGTGGAGGCATCTTTGAAACTTTTGAAGGAAAACTCTTCTGGTGCCATGTTTTCAAAGTGATCCGCCATTTTTCTTAGATGTTCAACATTTAAAAACAATTGATCGTTAATAGATAGTACCAATTTGGATTTGTAATATACTCTGATTAATAATACTTCTATAAATATTTCAATTTTCAAATTATCTTTGTAAAGTAATTCAATATATTCATCTTCAGTATCACTGGCTGAGGTAGTGTTTGAACCTGAGCCTTCCAGTTTTTTAAAGTTCACAATTAAATCATTGTTTTCTTCGGTATCTTTACCAATATAATTAAAAAAATCTGCATTTTCAAAACTCCAATCAGAAACTTTATTGTATCTTTGTAATTCCAAGAAACTGGGTAGGGAAGGCTTGTTTTCAATTAGTCTTTCTTCATCAAGTTGAAATCTAAACAAGTTGTCGTATTCTGATGAAAAATCTAAAGAAAATGGAAACTTAATAGTGGTCATAGGGATATCGATATATGCATCCTTGGGGTTTGTATTATTGCCCATATGGATTGGTCCATTTTGTCCATAATATATTTGGTCTTGATCCAGTTCTTCATTTGGTCCTTTTGCTTCCTCCATTTTTTGTAATGTGGCTTTACTAACAAATTGTTTCTGGACTATACCAGTCAAGGAATGATTGTTAATATTAAATTCCAAGGATTCAGGGATAATTTTATAATATTTGGATTGAGTTTTTGAAATGTTGGACGCATATTTCCGATTTCTATGACAAAACCCCTTTTCATGACATTTTGTCAATGCAGATACATCAGCAGCAAAAACTGACTTATTGTTGATATAGAACAATGTTTGTGATATAATTAATAATTGACAAAAAGAAAACAGTATTTTGTTCAACATTGTAAGTGTATTTATATATAGACCAAAGAGAAAGGCCCTTCACAGTAGTTGAATTTGTTGTTTTTTTTTTTCTTTCTCCTAAAAGGGAAAGATTAAGAAATATATGAACTGGTATAATGTCAGTATTAATGGTAAGTTTGGTTGGTCAGTAAAAGAAGGGGAATAGAGAGATTAATATTGTAGGATTAGAAAGTTAAATGTTAAGAATACAATTTTTTTTTTTTTTTTTATTTCTTTCTCTCTTTTTTCCCCTCTCGTCTTTTGTTATTATTTTTCCCTGGGTTTCAAGCAGTTTTTTTTTTTTTTTTTTTTTTTTTTTTCAGAAAAAAATATTCGTTACTAATTTTACAAGTTCTAATATTTTCTCCCAGCATTTGGAATATATAAGATGTCCAATTCCAATAAATAAGATTTTAAGACCATCTCTAATGGATTGAATTAGTTAATTAAACAATAATATAATTGCTACCTTTAACTGCTACTATACAAAGATAAGTAACCTACACAAATTTTTTTTTTTTTAATTCTTCGTAATACAAACCATACATTATATTATAACACGTAACTTAAAAAACAGCGCCCTGCTTGATAAAAATTCTAGGCTCATTTTTCTTGCACCAATATATAATTTCTTTAGCATTTTGTAATAGTTTTCGTTTATTTAAAAAATAAGGATTTCCTAGCAAATACAATTCAAAATCCGTTGTTATCCAACTAACTCCATAAATTTGTAATGATGATTGAGATTGTCCCGGTTTGGTGTCTTTACCGGTGGTGGTATCATACCCATCAATATCGTTGTAAGATTCTATCATGATATCAACGTCATATCTTTTGATATCTAATTGTGTAACGACAACCATATTGCCATTGGAATTTCTAGCATTAAAACTTTCTTTGTTAGGTGTGGTGTCAAGCGAAGCAAGGTTAGCTAATGAAGTATTGTTTGGTGTACTACATTGTTTCTGGAGGTATAAATAGTAGTCCATCAAGTTTTCATTTATGGGAGGTGAAATATGTTGAACTAAATTTTTGGATTTGTAGATAAAATGGTAAACATTATCCATTGGTGGCAAAAGGACTATATTGAGGGTTGGAATATCGTAATTCACATTGGAGGTGATGCCATAGTTGGATAATAAATTACTGGAAGAATATGATCGATGGATTTTTCTTTGCTGCGATGTAGATGAACTGCCGTTGATACCATTACCCGTTGCCGTTATTGTTTTGGATAGAATTTTATTTAATGTTAAATGTTCCATGGAACTAATAATTTGATCGCCCAAGGTCTTTAATCGTTGAAAAGAATCCTTCTTTGCGGATATTAGGATTAAAGAGAAACACCCTGGTCCTAATAAAGGCTCGTTAGTGAAAAATTTAATAAAACAGTATAAAAATCCATTAGAATTAAATTTAGGAAAACACACGGGAACCCATAAATCATTACTACCTGTATCGTTTGTGCTGCCGTTGTGGTTCAAGTACTTAGGTAAGTATTGCGATTTAATTAGCTGAAATAATAGATGCAAATCTGTTGTATGTAAAGTATGGCCCTTTGGTCTTAAAACTGAGACTAATTGTGCCCTTTCTACTAAAGTTATCATACCGTAGAGTAAACTTATTGATAGATCTCTGTAATGATCCGGATAGAAGAAGGAAGTCAACGGTGTAAAGGTCGTGTTATCAGTCGACGTTACTGTTGTACTGTTCACATAACATTTTAATAATATGGTATGTAATTTATCTCTTATTTTTTTTTTCATGGGGTAAACCTGTAACGAACCCGAATAAAATAAAAACTCAGGGTGAAATTCATTACAAATCATATTACAAATGGAATTTAAGTTTTGGAAATTTTCCTGGTTCAAAAAGTTTCTCAAATCAAAATTTTCTCTCTTGGAAAATAATCTGTCTAGTTGACGTTTGCTCAAAATGGATAGTAAATAGCTATATAAAAAATCTAACTGGTTTAACAAATGTAACTCTGTTTCATACGGGTTGGTTGAATGTGCCATTAGTACAATGGGATGTTTATTCAAAAAGGTAAACTTGCATGAGGTGTTGCTCTTGCTATTCATTTCAAACGTTTTCAAATCACAATTTTTATTAATTTTGAAAAACTCCACAAGAGTATGAATTACACCCATTAAATTAATGCTTTGTTCGTCCGAACCATGCATTGAATATATGGGTTTGCCAGCAGATGATAATATAAAAAAGTTTTTTTTGAAGTGGCAGACATCATCATTCCCGATGTTATCACTGGCTGTCACGGTATGTGGGAGTAAATCTGGTAACTTCAAAAATAAGTCATCACTTCTGTTCAGGTTGACATCATTCATCTTCATGATAACAGCATCGTTAATGTTCCGATTGGTAGACGTAGAACTATTATTAGTATTAACAGTAGTAATGTTGCTATTGTTATGTGTTATGGTATCTGAGTATATAGACTGAAGTAAATCCTCTTGTAAATTACTAGTTAAAGCAGTAACATTAGAATTAATAGATAATAAATCATCGGTCAGTTTGTTTAAATTTTTGCTTATAGAAGGCATTCTCAGTATGCTTGTATTACTATTTATGGTTGCATTATTACGATCCAGATCCAATATGTCATCTGTTGCTGTTGGTGAGGTTTCGTATATTGTATTTATGGTATTTGTTATTGGTTGTGCTATTGAACTTGTGCTAACCAGGAAATCATTATTTACATTTAGGTTGGAGTTTGGGGGATCTTTGATGGTAGTATCATTATCACTAGCGTTATGAATAGTTGTATTAATATCTCTTGCTCTCATCTATATATAATGTTTTATATATAGTCTTGTATAAGTTTTTTGAGTGGGCTATAGTTTTGTTTAGAAATACAACGATATTCTTATTGAAAAGTAACAAGATGAACAGAAGATGAGGCCTTGAAAATAGCATAGGGAAACAATTATTGCATTTAAAGTATTACCCGGAGTATTGGTATGAATTTGAATGTTTCTTCGTAAGGAAGTCATCTCGTATAACTTACTGACTATTTTTTTTTCTTCTATCGTATTCCGAAATATCAGCAACTGCACGGACTTTCGGGTTAAAAACCCAAGTGTAAATTTTTTTTTGTCACTCTTTTTTTTTTTTTTTTTTTAAACTTTGAATGTAAATTTTACCTTTTAAAAGAACGTAAAGAAAAAGGTAACAGAAAAGTGTCACTGCTAAGGATAACTGAGCAATTAAAAAAAAAACCATTACTCTCATTTCAAAGTCATGTTCGACACTACACAAGGAAAGGTTAAATCGATTTATCAAGAACAACTACCTTTCATAAATAAAAGGAGTGATAAATAATATGAATAATAATATTAATTAAATAGGAGTTAAAAAAAAAAATTAAAAAGTTACCATAAAAAAAAAAAAAAAAAAAAAAAAAAAAGCATCTTTACTGTAATTATATTACCATTGCCAGTAAATTATCATAACCTATTCCCTTTTATACTTTGGATATAAATTTTTGACCAAGACTCCATCTGCAACTAATGCCAGCAAACTGCCACCAGTAATCAACAAAATTTCTTTGTCGCTCTTACCTTTCAAATATCTGGCATGATGCTCTGCATAACCATGTAAAATAGCAGTTAAAATACTGACTCCTAAGATAAAATGACCAGAAACGACAGGGTTCTTAAACTCTTGCAATAATACATTTGTTTTTTCTTTCAAAAGTACAGATCCATCCACAACACTGGCACTTAAATATTGGCTAGTGGCACTGGCATATTTACCAATAATAGAGTAAATCTTTTTCAAATAAGACTCACCTTCTTCAAATTTTTTAGAAGCCTTTTCATTTACTTCCCTGGCAAAATTCTTTGTGTCTTTGGAAATTTTGGTGGCCTTTTCATGCGTTTTGGCATGTAAATCACGTAATTCTTCTTCTCTTATTTCTTGTTGTTTTTTATCGGCTTTTTGTTGTTGTTGTGTAGGTGTTGCAGCAGACATTACGTGGTGAGACTATTGAATGGTATGTTTAGATTTAAATTTTGTTTGCTATATTGAGTCAGATTAAAAAAAAAAAAGTAAAAAGAGGTTTTAAAAAAAAAAAAAAAAAGATAAAAAATTTTAATTTTAAATGGGGTATTCTGCTTTTTTTGATCAATTATAAATACTTTTACTCATTTATTAAGTATAAATATATATTATTACAAATAAATGAGACAGGTGTGAGATATATATATATATATAGTTTAAAATGAAAAGAATATTTACGTGATATTTTGAAACAGATGGTAAATCAAGTTCTCCTTTTAATATATTGCAACATTATTAAAATAAGGTAAGAGAGAGACAAAACGGAAATTAAGAGCAAGAAAAATTGATAGATTAATATATGAGTAAAATTGAAAAGAAGGGAGAGAGAGGGCTATGGCGGGAAGAACAGGACAAAAAGAAAAGAAAAGAAAAAAAGGTTAATTAACCAATCGGTGGGTAAACTGACTCTGAGTGAAAGAATTCCTTTATATTTATATTAATAAGAGCAATAAAACTAGTGGCAAAAAGGGTAGATTAATTTATGCTTTTTCTGGCTTATAATAATTACCATTTCACCCCTTATAGAATAATAATAATGTTGTTGTTGTTGTTTTCTCTTTTCTTTTCTTTTCTTTTTCCCCTTCTTTTCAATTATCGCTCAATCTGAAAATCAACTGGCTATTTGACTGATATTATTTAAATAAATACCACTTTTTTTAAAACTGACAAGAAAAACAACTGAATTTTTAATAATGGGACAAAGAGACAGATATCTTTATTTGTCAAAGAGAAATTCCGCACAAATGGTAAAAAGGGGAGTTTTGTTTTTATTCTATAAATTTAAAATCAAAAAAAATCAAAAAAAAAAAAGTGGAGTTGTGTATTATTTTATACATATAAATGGAATATATATACAGCAACATCCCTTAAAATATATATATATACCTTTTTTTAATCAATTGCACGTTAAAGATAATAAAATTGATACTTAAATATATAACGGAGAAAAGGTCTATTATTTATCACATCAAAGGATTAATGGAATTTACAAAAATAGTTATTCTAAGTTTGTTTTTCTTTTTTTTTTTTTTTTTTTTTGGTTTATTCCTCATCTACTTCGCTTCTTATTCTCTTTTATATCTTGTTCTGAGTTCTTCTGATAGAATATTTGCAGTATGTTCGTCCGTTACCCTCTTTTACTAAAACTTTAATGACGTTACTCGAAGAAGAAAAAAAAATAAATAAATAAATTACAACCTTTTGTGACACTTTGGATTATTTCCCACTAGATTTACATATATAAATTAAGATGTATGGGTGTTATAGATTAAGCATCTAATTTTTTCTTTTTTTTTTTTCTTTTTTTTAATTTCATTTTAAATTTTTTTTTAAATTTGTTTTTTTAAAAAAAAATTATTCCTTTTGGTTAAAAATAAACATCTGTACATCGTGGGCATAATAATAATAATAATAATAAGAAATAAAAAAAAACTTGCGTCTTTTCTTGAAAAAAAAAATTTTTTTCATTTTCTTCTACGTTGAAAATAACTATTTTAATGTTTGTTTTTTTTTATTCGCTTGAAAACTTTTATACACTATTCACTGGTACCTGTATCTCATTTTTTCAATAGTTCCTTTAGGTAAACAAATACATCCCATCAACCAAAAAGATTCTTGTCGATTGAAAGTTTACTACTAAATTTCTGTTAGTATTTAAAATATATATATACGTTATATTATCAACTTTCCGTGTTACATTCCGACAATAAAAAAAATAAAAAATAAAAACAAAAAGTCAAGAACAAATGTCTGCTCCAGAAGGTCAACAACAAGAACAAAGAAGAGGTGGTTTCGGTGGTAGAAACAGAGGTAGAGGTGGCAGAAGAGGTGGTGGTAGAAACACCGAAGAAAAAGGTTGGGTTCCAGTCACCAAGTTAGGTAGATTAGTTAGAGCCGGTAAGATCACCTCCATCGAAGAAATTTTCTTGCACTCTTTGCCAGTCAAGGAATTCCAAATCATTGACACTTTGTTGCCAGACTTGAAAGATGATGTTATGAACATCAAGCCAGTTCAAAAACAAACCAGAGCTGGTCAAAGAACCAGATTTAAGGCTGTTGTTATTGTTGGTGATGGTAACGGTCATGTTGGTTTGGGTATCAAAACCGCCAAGGAAGTTGCTTCCGCTATCAGAGCCGGTATTATCATTGCTAAATTATCTATCATTCCTATCAGAAGAGGTTACTGGGGTTCCAACTTGGGTGAACCTCACTCTTTGGCTACCAAGACTTCTGGTAAATGTGGTTCTGTTACCGTCAGATTGATTCCAGCTCCAAGAGGTTCTGGTATTGTTGCTTCTCCAGCTGTTAAAAGATTAATGCAATTGGCTGGTGTCGAAGATGTTTACACTTCTTCTACTGGTTCCACCAGAACTTTGGAAAACACCTTGAAAGCTGCTTTTGTTGCTATTGGTAACACTTACGGTTTCTTGACTCCAAACTTGTGGGCTCAACATGCTTTGGTTCCATCTCCATTAGATGTTTATGCTGATGAAGCCTCTGCTGCTTACAAAAAGAAATACTAAATGTGTTTTTAATTAAATAAATTTATGTACTTTTTTAATTTTTAGTTTGGATGGATTGTACATCCATTGGTAACACTTTTTCCTTGGTTTTTTTCTTGAACACCGCTGATAAAACATTAAGCTGGGTTGAAAAATTTAATCTGTCACAGACTTGGGCAAACATAAATTTTAAGATTTGGTCAGTTCGATGAATATTGGCCGTAGTGTTATACCTATTGTACTGAAATTTAAAATGCGGACCATCCATACTAATACTAGAATCTAAAGTCGATACAAGGTGAGTAGGAAAAGAAAAGAAAAGAAAAGAAAAGAAGAGAAAAGAAAAAAAAAACTTAACTTTACGCACAGTGCACGTGAAATGATTCCAAGTTCTGTATCGTTTCATTTACATTTTGTTTTAACAACTTAATCAGTTACTTTTAAAGTTAGAATGACAAGATATGAAGAAAATCAAGAAAATGCAAACATCGACTAACACTCTATAGTGGTGTATAATTAAACCTCGGGTATCAAATAGTAAAAATAAAAAAACGTGAATAATTAAAAAAAAAAAAAGAAATTATGCAAGTAGTTCTTGATACCGCTAATATCCCGAGTTTGTTTTTAAATTTTACAAGTATTTTTATCTTCTATTTATGTGCATGTGACTTGTTTTTTTTTTTTTTTTTCATTTTTTTTTTATTGTCTTTTTTTTTTTTTTTATTTTTCTTTTTGTTTCTTTTTTTTTTTTTCTTTTTTTTTTTTTTTTTTTATGTATTAATAAAAGAATTTTATACTGATATACTTAAAATAATGAAAAAGAAAAAAAAAATTAATACAGTAAAATAATAAAATAATCGGTGATATTATTATCATTAGTATTTGTAGAATACAGATTAAAAAGTTTTTCTTATAATCTTTTAATCATTCAGTCATAACTGCATCAACTTGTTGCTGCTGCTGCTGCTGCTGCTGCTGTTGACTTTCTTCAATTTGGGGCTGTACTTCTTGTCCTTGTCCCTTTTGTAATTCTGGATTAACCCACTTAGAATCTGAAATAACTCTCCCTTCCGGATGCCTGAACAAACAAGCTTTATTTGTGCAATTCACGCCAAACTTACAATCTTCTGGAATAGGGTGACCAAAAATACAGTCAATTCTAGTACATGAACTACCGTCACGACACATAATTGGAGATTTAGCATGTCTGAACTTACAATGTTTATTTGTACAATACAATCCGTATTTACACTGCTCCAAAGATTTTTCTGTAGCAAAAGAATTAGCCGCAGTAGCTGTCACAATAGCTGCTCTGCCCAATGGTTGAACAGCTTTGACCTTAGATGGAGAACTATGTGCTTTAACACAGTTTGGATCAACACATTTTAAATTTTCAGAACACCATGTGTAATCAGAAACTTTTTGGTCTTCATTGCAGGGAGTTGGATGACCAAATGGACATTTTGGGTTCGCGCATACAGCCCCGAATTTGCATAAAACAATACCACTAGACAGCATCTTGCTCCTTTCTATATTAGCAGCAATCGCAGCGTTCTTCTTTTCCAAAAACTCTGCCTTCGACTTCTTTAATTGTTCCATTAATTCTTGATCTTCGTCTGGATGTAAAAATGTGCACGTATGATTCTTCCTAGGACAGTTTGGATATAAAAGACATAGTTTTGTTGGATGAGCAAAGGGGCATTCCCTCGTAGTCAATGGACAATTTGGGAAATCTTTGCAACGCTCTTCCTTTTGAGGTGTTAGATTTTTAACAAAGTTCTTCATATACCTTGGATTATTCAACTTATTCTTAACATCATATCTATTATTACCACCGTTGTTATGCTGAACAAACCGTTTACCAACACCATAACCACTGGCTCGATTGGCTTTATTATTACTTGTTTGGATTGGAACTCGATTGTTGTTATAGTCCTGCGTTATAGCATCCACCGTACTAGGAGTAGGAGGAGGTACTTGCTCAACCTGTTGTGTTTTCGGTTGTGACTCGTAGCCTCTTAATTTAACTAAAACTTGTTGAAGTAGTTCGTTAAGAGTACTAGAGGAATTACCAGTATTGCTATTTAATGTAGAGGCTGCTACAAATGCACCCTCTATAACAACTTGCAAATCTGCTACATCAACCGTATCAAATAAGGAATGCAACTCTTTAACAACGTCCTCTAAAGATCCACCATTTGACATTAACAAAATAATATATTCTGCAACATAAGTTCTATCTTCACTAAAATTTTTCAATCCTGTTAAACACTCAGCAACAAAATGTTTTAATTGCTCACTGATACTTTCATTAATAGCAGACATCGTATATGTATGTGTTAGACTACTTGTGGCTGTGTTATTTTATTGTTATTATTATTATTATTATTTTTTTTTTTTCTTTTCTTCTACTTTTTAAAAGTTGTTAGTTAAAAAAAAAAAAAACGTTTTTTTGCACAGCTGCTTAAACATTAAATAACTGTGATAAAATTAGATAAATGAAAAGACAAATAGACGATGAATTAGTACGAGAGTTTTGATCTTTATTCATCCTTAACTTTTCATTCTTGCCACTCATTTCTTCCCCTGTCAAATAAAAAAAAAAAAAAAAAAAAAAAGCAATAAAAAAATACATCTGCGCTCTTTTCTATAAGAATGTTCTAGAAGTTCTTCCTACTTTCCAAATGAAACAAAAAAAGAAACGAGAAAAAAAAATATATATGTATATATATCATCTATACCGAACTCAAAAAGGACTAAATTAACGGATATAAAAGAATTTAAGCCGACGAATCCTTTAACAATAGAGTTGTATGTTTTTCGTTTTTTTTTTCGTATCCACTTCAACATCTATATCTTTGTTGATCCTTTGGAAAATATTCATTCCATTTTGCCTCTAACGAAAACTGCGTTAATAATAACTTAAATTTTTTCATAGTAAAGTGTATGTATTTTTAGCATTGTAAATTAATGTATAAAGATTACATATGTTACAACGTTAAACTATCTATTTAGTATATACTATGCATTCTAATAAAGAGTTATTTCTTATTCTTTTTACTCCTCTTCTTGGCATCCAAATCCCTGTAAACATCCACTCTTTCCTTAATCCTTTCTAAACTCATCTTAACATCACCCTTTTGGAAATGATCCAATTGATAATAAGCTGGTGCCAATTCAAACAACCATTCTGGCTTTATGGAAGTAACAGTTCTAATATAGCTCTGAGTAGTTAAAACAAATTCATTATAAATAACCCACTCAGCCTCCCGACCTAAAACAGTGCTAGGATGTAACAAAACATCTTGATTATCCTTAACCGTTATATATCCCTTACCACTAGATCTTTTCTTGGCAACTTGCATGAAAAACCCAGCTGTCAATGCTTTCCTAATATTATCGAAATACTGTGGGTTTTCATAACTAGTACTGTTTAATTCCAAATTATGACGAGACATTAATCTGGATAATTGAAATCTAATATTATCAGCAGCACTTAATGCTCTGAAATTTAGATAATTATCAAAACACCATTTTTTAGCTCCCAACTCATAGGCTTCATCAGATTTGAAGCCATGATACACATTCATTAACGTAATGTGATCGCCATCAGGATGAGAAAATGCAGCTTTGGCGTCATCAGCGTGTTTTCTATCCCTTGGTGGACGTATAAACACATTTGGGACAGATAGCATTGAAACAATAGTTAAGATTTCTTCTGAACAATTAAAATTACTAGAACCAATCAACATAACAGCCAACATTGGATCCAATGGGAACAATGAGGCCAGTCTACCCAAACTAGTTAGATTCCCCTCGTCGTCTAGACAAGCTAGATAGTTTAGCTCTTCTAAAGCACGCATCATTGTCTCTGGGGCTGGTGGGTCCATAAAATCAAAATGAACTAAATCATCAACACCCAACTTTTTCAGTTCTAAAACTGTAGAAGCTAAATTACTACGCAAAATTTCTGGATGGCTCTGCTCAATTAACTCTTTTTTGAAAGCCTCTTCTGTGTACAATCTGAAACATTTTCCCGGTCTCGTACGACCAGCACGACCGGCTCTCTGTTGTGCAGACGCTTTTGAAATAGGTGTCACTAGTAAAGATTCAACCCTTATCCTTGGGTTGTAAACTTTCTGTTTCGAAAATCCTGGATCCACAACATAAACAATGCCGTCAATGGTTAAGGAAGTTTCGGCGATATTGGTTGAAACGATAACCTTTCTACCTGGTCTTCCGTTATTAGAAACAGGTGCAGGCTCAAAAATACGTTGCTGTTGATGTGGTGGTAAAGAACCATATAAAGGATAAACAGTCATTGGTCCACATCCCTCTTCTCTAGTTAACTTATCGCTCTCTAGAGATATTTTGGCGACTGCATCTTCAATTTCTTCTTCACCAGTTAAAAATAATAAAATATCACCCTCATCCTCAGTTGCGTGGATTTGTAAAACTGTACGGATAGCCGAGTCGACATAATCTCTCTGAAACTCAGGTGTATAATAAATCTCCACGGGAAACGTTCTACCTGGAACCGCTAGTAATGGCGCATCACTAAAATAGCGCTGGAATTTTTCAGCATCCAATGTAGCAGACATGACTATTAGTTTTAAATCAGGTCTTCTTTCCAAAACTTGTTTCAGCAATCCCATCAAAATATCAGTGGCCAAAGTACGTTCGTGGGCTTCATCTAAAATGATGCAGGAGTATTTCCGCATATCGTGGTCTTCCATGGCCTCTCTTAACAACATCCCATCAGTCATATATTTCAAGATAGTTTTATTGGATGTTTTATTTTCGAATCTAATAGAATACCCAACTTCTTCCCCCAATCTAACGTCCATCTCATTGGCAACTCTTTCTGCAACACTCATTGCGGCAACACGACGAGGTTGAGTACAAGCAACTTGCATACCATTTAAGTGTGGCATTTCGTCATATAAAACAAATTGTGGAATTTGAGTGGTTTTACCTGAACCGGTTTCACCAACAAAAACCATAATCTGAGATCGATGATAAATATCCAAAAACTCTTGTCTTTGGGAATGAACTGGCAAATTCTTTCTAGTTTTTAAAATTGAAAAATATTTATCAGTGAAATTATTTCCGGTAAATGGGTTTATCTTGCCGGATTCCAATCGTTCAGCCTGTTTTGAAGTAGTTTGGTGACGAGACATCCCGTTGAATTCGCCTGAATCATGATGAATTAATTTTTCTTGAAGGTCAGGAATTGGCGGTTTAGATTCTGCTATTTCGGCTACGTGTTCCGGAATCGAAGATTCCACCGGATCAGTGGTGCTATTATTGGTAGTAATTGATAGAGATCTTTTAGATTTGGACATTGTTTGAATTGCGTATTATACAGTCAGTTATGAACAGTGTAAGTATTTTTTTGGTTTGTGTGCAATTAAAATAATTAAGCGTAAAAAAAAAAAAAAAAAAGGAAAAACCTTATGTACCAGGTAGTAATAACAGATGGTTTAAGTAAAAGGTAATTATATAACTTAATCATTGATATAATTTACCTCAGAAGAAAAAGAAAGAAAATAAAGATTTGCCAGTGCTAAAATTTGTTATTAAAAAAAGGAAAAAGAAAAAAGCTTAAAAACATAAAAAAAAAAAAAAAAATAACTAAAAAAAAAGAAAAAAAAAAAAAAAAATATTAAAAAAAGAAACGATGCGTAGCTGTTTTCCTAATACCTCGATAACCGAAAACCAACGGACTTTATCAAAATCCAAAAAAAAAGAATTAATAATTCTAAAATTATGCATAGGCCGGGAATCGAACCCGGGGCCCAACGATGGCAACGTTGGATTTTACCACTAAACCACCGATGCCAATTTACATGTTCCATTATATTTTTATATTTGTTCCAATATGAAACGAAGTAAATGAGTATTATAGCTAATACTCATAACAATAACATAGTTATCAAGATTAGTGATCATGATTAGTACAAATAAAAATAAGATCGAGAATAATTAAGAAAAAATATAAAACGGAAGAATATTCCTCATGACATTCCTAATGATTGATATATAGTTTTAACTAATCTTTATTATATGTAAAGACCTAAATAGAACAAGAAATTAATTACCATGATCCGATCCAGTAATTACTACGACTAGTCCTGAGTTGTGCTTACGATATATGTTGTTATAAAGTATAATTGTGTTTATCACAATTCGTACGAAGTATAGGATAGTCGGTTAATAAAGGACTAACCTATGATAATAGGACGCTAATGTTTCGACATTAAAACAAGAATGGAAATAAAAAAGACAAAATAAATTATATATAAAGAGCTGATTTATTTAGAGAAATTAATTAAGAAATTAGTTGTTAATATATACGTTATAATTTATTAGCTAAAATTATGTAAAAGATCAAGCAACAAATTAGCACATCTGTTTTGATATAAATATTAAAGTATCAAATCTGTTTACTAACCCTGCATCCAATGGTATAATCTCTGCAAAATAAACAAAATTCGTAGTAAGCTTCTATGGCCAAGTTGGTAAGGCGCCACACTAGTAATGTGGAGATCATCAGTTCGACTCTGGTTGGAAGCAATTTTCCTTTTTTTATTTTTTTTTTTTACTCTAAACTGTTTTCATTTCAAAGACGGTCTCAACTACCGACTAATAATTTCAGATTTATTCAGAGTAACTATGACCCACCGACATAGATCCAATTGCAAATTCGAAAATTGAAACACATACAATATTACTTAAGATATGTATGTGTGTATGTATCAATATGTTAATCTTGCCAAGTATAAGTGTCAAAAAAAAAAAAAAAAAAAAAAAAAAAAAGTTAAAAGAAAAAGTCGAATAAAATATACATAGAGTTAAAGTCTAATAATAACAATAATGATTCGCTAACCAAAACATATTAAAATAAAAGATTAAAATAAAAATTAACAAGATCAAACTTAAAAAAAAAAAAAAAAAAAAAAAAATTCATTAATTATAATCATAATAAATAATAAGTAGATTTAATCTAGCCCAACTAAATAAAAAAAAAAAAAAAAAAACAATGGCACTCAAGCTTATATATCCGTCACTCGTTCATCTTTAGATAAGCAAGTGGTATCTATATTGGCTGTTGTATTAATAGCTTCATGTTCAGTGCCGGAAGTGTTAGTAGTATACGTAGTATTTTCTGTAACAGTGGTATCTGCAGAGGCAGTTGTGGTGGTGGTAATAGTTGTGGTGTTATCATACACTTTTGCAGACCTTCTAATATCGGATTCTATTTTATTATTGATCATGGCCAAGGCAATTTGATTACTCATAGGGGATCCAATAATGATAAACTTCCTTTGCGCATCAACTGGCTCATGATCAATGATAACCTCGGAACCTGAAGATTCTTTGATGTATTTTATATTTTTCCCATTCTTCCCAATAACATTACCTACATAGTCATTGTTAATAAAACAATTTTGGTGTACTATACCCATTGGTGTTGTGGTAAAAGATGATAATTTAATGTGTGGAATAACTTCATTTGGATCGTTAAGTGTAGATGCCGATGAATTAGTAGCAGTTGCTGCACCAAATGGCTGGTGTTGTTGCTGATACAACAATGCAGTTTGATTCATTAGCGCAGCTGCTGCTGCTATTTGAGCAGAGGTAGGTGGCAGTAAGGCAGTGGTGTTAGGTGGAGATATTAGTGATGTCAATGATGATGTTGATGCTGAGGCATGCTGATTTAACAAAGTAGCAGAGGCAGCTATGGTCGCAGCAGCATTGCTATTATTGGTATTAGTGGGAGTAACAGTGGACACAGCCGAATTTAATCTTGTTGGGGCCGGTGGCATTGCTGCTGAAGTAGAGGATATAGAAATTGGAGAAGAGGAGGTAGTACTGGTGGACGATTGGTCGGATAAAGATAATATAGACCCATGATTATGGGTTGTATTAGTGCTGTTGTTAGAATTACTACTAGTGTTATATTTTTGTGAATAATGATTATTAGAAGAAGAAAGATAATAGCCACTGTTGGCTTTGTGATGGTGAGTATGGTTGTTGTTAGAAGTAGTACCATTTAAACCATTACTAGTGTTGTTATTATATACTTGGCTTGTTTGAAAATTATAATGGTAGCTGTTGCTGTTGTTGTTGTTGTTGTTGTTGCTATTATAATTGTGTTGGTAGTGTTTAGAAGAAGAGGAAGTTGGTGAAATAATACTGCTAATACTACTTGTATTATTACTGTTCATGTAAATATTATCAGTTGAGACGGGAGTAATTAATCTGGAAGATGTATCGTTTCTATTATTATCATTGTTATTGGTAGCAGTAGTAGTAGTATTGTTATTATTGCTACTATTATTGTTATTATAGTTTTTAGTGGCAGTGTTAACCAATTCATGAATACTACTATTATTATTTCTATAAGAATTGGCAAATTTACTATTATTATTATTATTATTATTTGCTGTAGTAATAGTAGTTGCAGTAATTGCGGCGGAATTACTAGATGTAAAAGTAGAATGACTATTGCTGCTACTTTGACTTTGTGTTCTTATCGGAGTAGATGTATAATTTAATGCATATTTTGAAAAGGAGTTTGGGTTAGTGTTATTGACAGGATTTATTCCGATTGAATGATAACTATTGTTGCTATTATAATGATGGTTACTATTAGTATTGGTATTGTTGTTAATACCGTTGTTAATAATACTGTTATTTGAATAATCCGTTACTAAACTTCCATTACTATAGCTGCTAGTACTACTATTGCTGCTCATGCTGGAATTGCTACTACTATTACTATGATTGTGGCGATTGTGGCGAATAAAACTATGATTTTTACCTCCTATCAAGGAACTAGATGAAACGGTACGTGAAAACATCAAATCATCAACACTTTGATGATTTTTATAACCCAGTTGTTTGGTTTTGCCATTGTGCATAACATTATTACTATGTTGCTGTTCATATTGAGGTAGATAAATCACACTACTACTACGTATATTGGAATTAATTGTTGAAGTAGTAAAGTCATTGCTATTACCGTTATTTGCGTTTAAAGGAGTATATAAAATGTGTTTCACTTTAATTTTCTCTTGATATTTGAAAATTGTCTCAGATATATAATATGTGGCAATATGGATTGCATCCGGGACACCAGTCACTGTTAAAAGGCGATCGTTGGATAGGGGTAACGTATTAGGATTAGCAATCAATTTGGCAGCACTTAATTCTTCAATTTGTTTTAATCTGGTACCTTGTTTTCCAATAACATATCCCATCAATTGGTGTGAAATCAAAAGGTTCAAAGTACATAATTTGGAATTAACTTCGTTATTGTTGTTATTATTTTCAACAGCAGTTGAAATAGTTGGATCCACACCCACCTGTTCCTTTTGTTGTTCGTCACTTTTAACTCCTGTTGTTTTGCCAAGTATGGAACTTGTGTCACCTCCTGCATTTAGAATCCTTGTCAACAAACCAAAACACTTGGCAACATTTTCGCAGTTTCCTCGTATATAAACAACTCTCTCCTGAATCCCCTTAATATTATCAGAAACGTTAATTTTGGTGTTAGTATCACGTTTTAAAATATTAATGGTTGATCCGTGAGATCCCACAATCAAAGCAGCTTCTTTTACATGACATAATACCCTTAAGATAACATAATCTTTTACAGGCGTTGATGTTGATGCTGAAGTTATTGTAGAAGCGCTGCAAACACTTGATGTTCTGGCACTACTGGTATTAGCACCGGCACCCATAGAACTGGTATGTGTATAATCATCTAATGCAACCCTTTTTATTTCAGCTTCTAGTATCTGCTCATTCTTTCTCTTCACTGAAGTACTAGGGTTTTCATAGTTGGTGTCACCATCAATGTCATCAATAGTGTATGGTGTATATTGGTTATTATTAGAACCATTATTAGAACCATTATTAGAACGATAATAATACATGTTTTTGGAGGAGATATTTGTGTTACTATTTATGCCACCATGAGCTATAGTATTATTATTATTATTATTATTATTATTATTATTATTATTATTATTATTATTATTATTATTATTATTATTACAACTGTTATTGTTATTCATAAAATAAATCTTATTGTTATAATCATTAGTAGTGTTATATTTCTTTGGTTTATTGTTACTGTGGTTATAAAAGCTAGTGTTGTTATTTGTCTTGTTGCCGTTATTATTCTTGCGTTTGTTTTTACTATTACTCTTGTAATTAATGCTGGCTTTTTTCTTCCCTTTAGATATGTCTGTAGAAGAGTTTTGGGAATAGTCTCCTATTATAATAGACGGTAATGAAGAAGAAGAGTTTGTAGAAGCAGAACTTGTAATGCTATGATTGTCTTCATATTCATTTTCCTCATCATCGTCGAAATCTTCAAACCCTTCTCCATCAATTTTTTCATTTTCTCTTATAACCTCTTTTGCTGTGTTACTAATAAGCACATCATTGTTTTGTACACTTGACAGCACTGGAGATACAGCCGCTGTCTTTTCTGATTCATTTGTTGTACATGAATTAGAGGTAGAAATAAAAGTAGAAATGTGTTTCCCGTTACTAGCAGCAATAACAGGAGTAGAATTGTTTTTGTCGTTCTTATTGTCAATCATGCTGGAGTTCAATCAAAAATAGGATAAAAACTGAAGTAAAAGTTAAAAATATGTGTAAGGTCAGTCAGAATAAATAGATCTAAAAACAATGCAGTATTTTATAACTTTGCAATGTAATTGTATACTTTGTTGTATTCTTTTAGCTTAATTAATGGCTAAAATTAAATATAAAAGAAAAGAAAGGAAGAGATACTTTTAATTGCTTTTCTTTTTTTAATATACAGTTTGTTTTTTTGTTTTTTGTTTTTTGTTTGTTTGTTATTTTTTTTCTTTTTTTTTTTTTTCTTTTTTCTCTTAGGGGCTCGAAACTTAAAACACTTGGTATTTTTACTGTTTCTTTTGTTGATTATTTAGTTCCCCTTTGCTAATTGCTTCTATACTGTATCTTGTCTATTACTCTATACTTAGATTTATACAAATTTCTCTTCAGTTTAATTTTTAGTTATATTTTTGAGTTTTCTTTCCACCCATAAGAATGTTGTTAAAAGAGAAAGAACTAGAAAGCAAGATGCTAAAGAAAGAAAAAAAAATAAAATAAAATAAAAAAAAAAAAAAAAAATTAAAAAACGAAAGAGAGAAAAAGGTTTTATTTTTTTTTTTTTCAGTAAAAAATTGGGAATATAAGATTAAAAGAAGAAAATCAATATATGAAAAACAGAGAAAGATAAATCAACATTGAATTGATAATTTTGGTTGAACGGTAATAATGAGAATGATACGGAATGGATAAAGAAAAAAGAAAAGAAAAAGCATAAATAATACCAAGAAAATATATTTCAATTAAAGAACGACAGTCCAGTATAAGAATTGAAAGATTTGGTAGACGTTTTGTTTGTTTTTGTTTTTGTTTTTGTTTATTTATTTATTTATTTTTTCCAAGCTGAGTTGGAACTGAACTTTTTGATGGTTGATAATAAAAAAGAAAAAATAATTCGAGGTATTGTTTTAATCTTTTTTTTTTTTACACGTAATGAGTTCTTTTTTTTATTTTGTTTTGTGATTAAATTTGAATTTGAATTTTGGTTGAAAAATAAACAAAGAAATTAATTAATTAAATATCTCATGATTTTAGTTTAAGTTTGCGTATGATAGAAAGTTGCATTTGACTTGTAAAAAAGAAAAGAGAAAGATCAACAGCAAACACTACGACGAAAAGTTTGTTTTTATTTCGTGGTAGTTACAGATGTGGTAATTGCCTCCATTCATCCTCCGTTTCTTAGTAATAAAAATAGGAGTTTTATTTATATAGTATACATCGATTCGCGCTAATAAAAAAAATAAAAACAAAAGGGGGTAAAAAGGGGCAAAAAAGAAGGAAAAGAAAATCATACAGAAATGCACCTACACGGTAACATAGGGGAAAATAAAGTACCTGATTTATTCTTTTTTTTGTCGTGGCGGTGGCCGTGGTGGTTTTCCTAATTCCCAACTCCAATAAAAATATATATTAAATTCTTTCTTTGTTTATATTAAAATATTACTTATATAATTATACTCTTTATTCTTTCATTCCAAATAATATTAAATTCCACTTTAATAAAGTAAACAACTTATATATATATATATATACATATCTATCATTTGCTACGACGCATTATTAAAACATAAAAAACAATTCCACTATACCTTTATCATGCAACCAAAAGTAATGCAAAAAGATCAACATTATCTACTAGATAACCAAGATCAATATGATGAAGAATTAGATCAAGATTATGTCCTACCTACAGAAGACACAACAAAAGAGAATATCAAAAACGACACCGGTTATCATAGCGTTGATAGTGATAGCGAAGATGAAGCTACTAAAGAACTTGACCTTAAATATTCCACCATAGTCAGTGAATCTGGTGGTCTAGTCAAAACCAGAAGGGCAAGGCAATTGGAATTAGAAAACTTAAGAAAGAATAAATATGAAAATATAAATAACAAAGAGAGTAATAATAATAATATTGACACCTCTTCAATTAGTAATATATGGAAAGAATTAAAGGCAGAAAGTGAAAACAGGTTGTACAATACAAAATGTGGTAAAAATGCTAAATCTATAATGGGAACTCGCTTCAACGATGATTGCAATTCTAAAAATGATGATTCCACTTTTGAGCAAGAAAGGATAAAAATAAAAAGAAGCTACAAATTCGCCGGGGTTGTACATACCGAGGAGAAATGGGTTGCTAAATCCAGTGCAGCAGCCAAAGAATACCTGAATAGTTTGAAGTTCCTTGACTCTGCCATTAACCCCGAAGGCAAAAATATAAAAAACAACAAAAACAATAAGATAACAAAACAAGCAAGTACTATTCTACGAAGACCTTTGAAAAGACCTCCCATTTTAGAGAAAATAATAGCAGGCTCTTTGAAACCCAAGTTATCTACTTTGGAAAAATCTAAAATAGATTGGGCACTTTATGTGGATAACCAAGGAATTAATGATGACTTAAAGAATCACAATAAGGATGGGTATTTAGCCAAACAAGATTTCTTGAATAAAGTAGATTATAATAGGGACCTACAGTATAAAAAATTAAGAGAAAAGGAATTAGCTGAAAAATATAAATAAAGGTTAGATGATACTACATATTATATAGAATTGTATATGTCCATTATTATTATTATTATTATTACTACTACTACTACCACTACTACCACTACTACTACTACTATAACTATAAATGAGGAACATTAAAAGATGAAAATACCATGTTAAATATGCTGCATATACCTTCCCCCAAAACTAGTCCCGAACTGAAAACAATTATTGTGGTTCGATTGCATTTTTTTTGAGTAACCCAAATATAGCCTATTAACCCCCCAATAAACCTTGCTATAGTAAAACTTGGTGTATTATATATACCAACCCCAACAGCCACTCCACTAGGCAAATATAATAACATTTTCCCAATAAATTTATTTTCATCTTTATCATGATCTCTATAAATGTTTTTAACAAATGATATAATCCCAAAAATTATACCCAAAACCACAGAAGTAGTCGTTGCCCCCTTCGGTAGCCCATTTCCCAAAACCAACCTGGCACAATCAATCCAAATAACCGCTGTTGGTATCCTGAAATTTTCATTTGGTATATCATAAACCTTATTGTATAAAACATACATCACACTAGACAGTACAATTGACCAGGAAGCACCAATCATTTGCGCTATAAATTGGGCCTTAGGTGACGCACCTAATAAATGTCCAGTTTTCAAATCTTGCATTAAATCCCCAGCTTGTTGAGCACCAGCCTCCGCTATAGCACCTGCAATCAAATTTAATAACACCGCACCTGGCTTATTCCTCGGCGTGATTAAAGCAAATATTAACTGCGACAATTTACCTATCCCACTCACAGGATTTAAATCGGTTTCTCCCAACGCCCGAACAGCTAGTACCGAGAGAAACAAGGCCAATATTAAAGCTAATATAATGGAATAAATCGGTATAATTGCAATGCCATAAATATATACCATTGATATGATGCAAACTATAGAAGATATTATTATACCTGAAAACACAGTGGTATACTTGATTAAATATTTTGGATCTTTGACATCATGATCATGTTCTTTGGACATATAAATCACTGAATTACCCCTAGCCATACTTGTGCCACCACTAACTGCACTTGCTCCATTAAGACTTTTCATTCTAACCATTGTATTACTGTGCACTTCGTATAATCCACCACTTTGTGATTCCCCATTGTCACCATCCAGTAATGAAAGTTGGGATTTCTTGGCCATGGGTGACGTATCATTAGAAATACTATTATGGCCATTGCTGCAAGGTGCCGTAAGTATGGGACTGTTCGAAGTACCCTCAGCTATCAGTAAATGCTGCTCACCCAAAGATGAATTTCCACCAAAAATATCTTGCGCACTGAAAATACTGGGCAATTTTTCGTACATTCCCTCCCTGTGTTCAAAATACCACTTCAAAACAGATTTGACAGTGACAACAATAAACCCAACGCAGCTGTCAACAACCATAACACTTAGTGAACACCAGAGAATCCATCCTTGGATACCATTTTCCCAATCATTGACTTCCGCATCAGGATCAACTAACTTAAAAAACTTACACAATGGCGCCATTATCCCCCACCCTAATACACAACCAAATAACATATAAGAAGTGGTTGGTAACCCCATGATTATGCCCTGTCCTATGTAAGCTGGGGATGGTTGAAAATTCCATAGATAGTTTTCATTCAAATATGAACCAAATATTGGAATCGCTTTGATTATAGGAATAAAATAAGATACCAATGTGTAGATAGAAGACACAGTAAAGGTACGTATTAGGATTTTCAAATTTTCATTATACGTGGTGTTCGTAGTGGTGTCATTAATGTCATCTCCCGCTGGTCCTAACGAAGGGGTGCCATTGTTACCTTCCCCAGTAGCACTGGATTCTCGGTCTTCAGATCTTAATACTTCATTATATTCATAATATATCTTTCTTAACTCTGATTTTGGAACTTCATGCAAAATTTCTGAATCATTTAAAACCGAAATTAAAGTGGCAGTAGCACTACCACTAGGAAATGGCAACTTTTCCTTAATAATAACTTGTTTTCTTAGCGGAACAGCAAAGAAAACACCAAAAAATGCCAATGCAATACTCCAAATTATCAATTTCGTCAAACTTAAACTTGTACCACCATCTTCTCCAGTAATAAATCCTCCAGACTCCTCTTTTGTTAGAAATTTTTCAATAGCAGGTATAACGCCAACAAAACCCAAAGCTAATGGGCCCGTACCAACGGCAACAGCTATGCTTTGAATGTATACATTTTCAACATCTGTGAATGGTTGATCTACTAACCTTTGTGGTGACACAATTTTCGGATACACTTGTTTAAAAATCGCACATGCTAAAAGTGCACTGGGTAATGACATCATAGAAACCCAACCTGTTTGTAATCCAAATTGAAAATTCGATATCAAAACAAAAGACCCTATAATTAATCCGACTACTGTTCCTCGCAAGGTGACTTGCTTTATAAAGGCTTTATCCTCCCACTCTACCGCCTGTTGTTCGGCATTTGGTTGGGCCATTCTCGATTACTTGTGTTTGGAATCTTTTTATGGATTTATACAATTTAAATCAATAATGACTTCCTTAAGTTTTGAAAGTCACATACTTGAGCAATTGATAAATAACATTGCTATTAGTAATAAGTGTATTTTTGACGGGAAAAAAAAAAAAAAAATAAACGGGGATATTTAAAGCTTTTTTTTATATATTAACTCATTCTACATCTCATTCTTAACGAATAGCAATATTTCAATCATATTGATTAGTAATACAATAATAATGTTACATTTTTTTTTTTTTTTTTTTTTTTTTTTTTTCTTCTGGAAAGTAAAAATTATAATTACTCCCAGTTAGAAATAAATGGAGCTATTTAATAATGAAAGTTAAATCCTAAAATGTAGAATATCGATAGTTCTTGATTAGAATATCAAGAGTCCTAAAATGACACTAAAAAACTTAAAATAGTAACGCCTAATTAAGTCTCCAATGATTCGGTCTTTAGATAAACATAAATATAGCATTTAATACATCTTGTAGACAAAGCAATCATCAAGTGAAAAAATAAGAGGGCATGGTAGGTGTAAGTTTTCTGGGGGGGTTATATTAACAAAATAGGGCCAATATCGATACGTTCTCCATAGTTCTCCATTTTCTTTCTAATTAAAACACAATATATATATATATATATAGTGCTTAACCTAAAAAGACGTATATCTTGATATATAAATAAAAAAAAAGCTAAAACAAAAATGCCTACATAAAGAACACTTTTCAATTCTCTTCAAATAAAATATACTTCAAAATATCGCTCAAGGTTATAACACCTTGTAACAACCCACTACCATCAACAACAAAAAATCTATGCACTCTAGCTTTTCTAATGGTATCCATTATAGTGGACAATTTATCCTCCACAGTACAAGTATAAACACCTTCGAAATCATCTCCTCTTCTCATTAAGGCTTCGCCAACACTTAAAGATAAATCGTTATAAATGCCACCCTTAATCAAGCCTAAAACATCTACTGCTTCATAAACATTGACTAATCTACCATGCTCGTCTATAATAGGGACAGACGAAACACCTCTCGTAGATAGCATTTGGATTACATCTATAACTGGAGTGGTCATGTAACAACTATCAATACTAGCATCAGTAACAATATTTAATTCTCTAATCTTTCTTTTTAGGAAACGTGTTTCCCTACAGTTCAAACTAACGAATTTTAAAATACGGTACTGGGTCAACACACTAACAATAATTTCCCTTTGGGTTTCCTCGTCCTGATCAATCAAGGGAATTCTTCTACTTCTACTTTCAATCATTTTTACACATGCATCATACAATGGTTTAAACGGATGTATTGACCCCTGGTCTAAAGATGGAACACCCAAACACTTTTCAATATCCTTTAGACCATTTAATTGCAATTTATCTATTAAATCAAATTTATCAGGATTGCAAAAATAATACTGGATTACATTTATAAAATCTGTAGATGTTAATAATCCGGCAAACTTGGAAGTTTTGGCGTCCCACAATGGTGCAGAGACAATGTTGTTTTGTAATAGGATATTTAGTGATTTTTTCACCAATAATGATGTATCTAAAACTATTAGTCTGTAAGAAACTGGTAGCACATCATATGATGTCTTGGACTTTAAAAAATTTCTAATGGATTGAATGGCCAGTTTTTGTTCTAATTGAATATTTTGTTCCTTGTTGCCTGTGATAGTGGTAGCAGCAGTGGCATTTATGGTGTCCTGAATAACGTTATTCGTGGCATTCAACATATTTGTTTGTACTAGTGGTAATTGTTATTAGCTTTTAAGAGATTAGCTTTAAAGGGAAAGCAAATATTGAAATATTGTATTGTTATATTTCTTTCAAGCTTAATGAGTTATTTTTTTTTTTTTGGATATTGTTGGATATTATTTGTAGACTATGTAGTTGGTTTTGATAAATGTTTAATTAAATAAATTGTCGTGGTTGGATGTCATAATTTTTTTTACCCTTTTTTTTTTTTTCCTTTCTCCTCGCCTTCCCCACTCCTTGCTTTCAAACAAATTGAACATTTTTTTTTTTTATTTTATGAAGTGGCAAGCGTGCGGATAAAATAAATGGTACAATAACGGACATGCGGACAATATATATCATCTTTTTATACGAGTTTTAGCAAAAAATGATTTATTTGAGGAAAAAAGAAAATTAACGTTTCTTTTTCTTAAACTATTCAAAAATACTAATAAATTATTACAAATTATAAAAAGGAAAAATATGTTCCAAAGATAAAATATTGTATTATTGCGATACAGCGTTTTCTGTGCAACCACGCTTTTACTATTTATTTATCCCTTCTGTTCAGTGGCAAACAAAAAAATTAAAAAAAGTATAATTTAAGAGTATATAAATGGAAATGATATTTTTTTTTTTTTTTTCTTTTTTTAATTCTTTCCTTCTTACCACTTTCTTTCACTCATTTTTTATCTTGATAAAAAAAAAGGAAAAAAAACCAAGAATCTCTTTGCCTTTTGGCTTAGATCAAGTGTAGTATCTGTTCTTTTCAGTGTAACAACTGGAAAAAAAATATTCTTTTGAATATTTATTTTTTATCATGTTACAAAACTCCGTGCATGGTTTGTTTTTGTTATATTAATGAATATCTAACTGTGCATGCTGAGATTTTTTGGAAAATAAATCAAAAAGAGGGTTTTAGAGGAGGATTGTTTTTTTTTTTTTCATTTTCATTTTCATTTTCTTTCCCTTTCCTCTCTTTTGTTCTTTTATTCGTTTATTTGCTATTTGTTTATCTTTTTTTTTTTAATTTTTCTTTTGTTTCCCTGGTAATTTTCCGAATCATATTTTTATGTTTTTTTTACTTTTCTCTTCTTCTTTTACAGGAAGGGGAGACAGGGGTAGTTAATGGAAACTTTTTCTTATTGGCTACTAGAACGTAAAACTAGGATTTTAGAAATTGTCAGGTTCAAAAGTGAAAATTGGAAGTAAAGGGTTGTACAGACAGTGATTGACGGGTAAGTTATGAGAAAAAAAGATGGAAAAGGAGACAAAAGGAAAAAAGCAAGTGAAAAAAAGAATCAATCTTTTGGGTATCGTTGCTATTGCATAAGTTTCTATTTTTTTTCAGAATTGTTATTGTTCGTTTATATGGACATAATAATCTGTCTTTTTAGAAGTGGGCTCCAGATGCCATTTGATCTTTAACCCTCGCTTTTTATCTATATTTTTTTTTTTTTAAGTTTTTGATTTTAAATGAGTCCATTTAAATAACTTAAAAAGAGAAAAAAAAAAAAAAAAAAACAAAAAAAAAAGAAAAGTTGTGTGTGCTTGTTTTGCTTTGCTATTGCCTTTCGGCTATCTTGGTAGTGGTCATCTTGTATTAATGCATTTTGCGTGTTATTGCAGACTAACTAATGTATGTACATACTTTCGAATGGCGAACAAGCGTAGGAGGAAAAGGCTCAATTGCTATTTTTACAGATATAATTATTAACATCTATGCATTTACAAATTTAGCTGCTATTTGTAACCATTACCTATCATGTGATACGAGCAGAAATATTATTAAATATAATAAATGATCCTAGTCTAGCATGTGACTTGGTGACAGTCAATAAATAAAGGATAATGCATCATAATCATTACAATATATATATATATATATATTGAAAGAAGAAAAAAAAAGTAAAAAAAAAATAAAAAAAAAAAAAGTTAAGAGATTTTCTACCTTTTATATTATCTAATAGTCATCATGGTTTTATTATTTTTATGAGGGGATCGTAATAATTTAGTGGTGGTGCTCGAAACAGATTTATGCAACATATGGTTTCTAGTGGCATGGCATTTTTTTGTTGAGCTTTCATCATCCTCATCAGAAATAACAAAACTGGTATTCTCACAAGCCAACATTTCATCATCAGAATATTTCTTTTTCTTCTTGACATCAAATATTTTGTGGAACTTAAGATTCTCATCGCCACCAACAGTAACAAGAGTTGTCCCATCTGGGGATAATTGACTAGAAACAATACGCGCTTCGTGAGCATGATCAATTTCGGCTACTTTAAACCTAGTTTCATAATTATATATGGATATGGCATTATTTGGATGACCACCAGTAACTACAATTTCTCTTTGATAACCGGAAGAAGTAACAGCACTATCTGTGGTATAAGTTAGATCATTGCCAACACCACTGCCAGTTACGCCATTTCTATTATCAAATGCAGAAGAACCATCGGCGCTCCCACCTATAGCATATGATTGACCCCACTGTATGGAACTAACTTGAGAACCTGTATCTATAGTATTAACTCTTGCACCAGTGGTGGTGTTCCAAAAATGAACTTTACGGTCATTAGTACCACCTCCAGTAGCTAGTAACGACAAAATGTCAGGATTCCAGCTAATAGCCTTAACCGCAGCCTGATGCTGTCTCTTAATATGTTGGGGTATCGATGTTCTACTGTCCCAAATACAAACAGTGTTATCGTTGCCACCCGATGCCAATTGTAACCCATCTCTTCTATAACTTAATCCACAAACCTCCCCCTGATGTTCTTCCCACGTAGAGACTACATGGTTTTTGATCCTAACATCATTGATCAAAATTTCCCCTGATTTAAAGCCCATTGCCACCAAATTCACAAACCATGATTGGGAACCGATTCTTACACCCAAATTAGAATGCATTGTTCTGACCTTTGTCATTGTTTCAACGTCCCAAATTTCACAATCACCATTTTTTTTGCCAATAGAAATGTGGCAATTATCATCAGCCCAGGTAACCGAGGTAATGGAATGTGGGGATACGGCTACTCCAACTTCAGTGTCATTATTGAGGTCATAATCAACTAGTTGTGTTACATCACCAGTATTTCCATTCCACAAATATAATGTTGTATCTAGCGCAATGGCCAAAATATTGGCATTATTCCATGATATTAAATTTAAATAAAAATCGTTAACAAAATTGGGAGCATCCAAGATCCTTTCTGGGCTCTTGTTCACTTTTCTCAATGTAAATAATTGTTGTTGTTGTTGTTGTTGTTGCTGTTGTTTTGTATTCGAAAGGTTACCGCCAGTGATACTGGCATTATTGGTGGCGGTGGTAATGTGATTTGCAAAATAGTTATACCTGGTACCAATTTGGTAACTTTGTGATCTCTTTAACGATGGAATTGGTGGTTCAGGCAAATATTGTAAAATTCGTTGATTAAAATCAATACCACAGGCATTAGCTACGTTACTTTTAAAAATTTTTTTGGAATGCGCTCTTAGGTGTGTCTCTGGGGATGCGTTTGGTGGAGGAGATGGACTGTCATCAGATATAATTGAAATATCATTTTTGGAATTCTTGGGTGTATTATATTTATTTGGAATAAACCTGTCATCACTTTTCCAGAAGTCTTCTCTATTATTATTATTATTATTATTATTATTATTATCATTATTATTATTATTATTATTATCATTGTTGGTAATAGCAGCACCATTATTTGACAAACAATTGTACGAACCATGATTTTTTATGGATACAGGTAATGCCAAACCGATGGAGGTATTCCTACCAGATGCTACAGAAGAGATTGCTCTTCTTAAAGGTGGAGGTTGAGGTATAGATAAAGAGGAAACTGATGCCTCCCTTTTCAAAAATGGAATATTCGTAATTTGGGGAGATTTACTATGACTATGAGTGCCGTTAAGAACTTTTTTGGGTGCTTCGATGGTCTTTTTGTTTTTATTAATATTTTGTCGTTCCGATAAAGATAGCGCTAGTTTATCACTTAAATAACAAGTAGTGTTACCAGTACGGCCAATTTTACCATTATTTAATGACAATGAAGTGTTGTGGGCTAATTTTTTATTGAGCCCTGCACCACTGCCACCATCGTTATTTTTATGAATTCGGTTATCTAAGGAGTTTAATTTGGCCGGTGAAGTAATAGTTAAAATAGATGAACGTATTGGATGAGAATTTCGTTGCTGCCGAGAGTAAGACTGATGGTGGTCTGATGGTGGTGACGATGATATTTGAAAGTTTCTATGGCTATTATCAATCAATTTATTGTTTTCTTTATTATTGCCAGATACGCGATGGTACATATTGGTATTTGAAGCCATATTCTTTAGCCTTTTATAAATTAATCAATGCTATAATCTTTTAATTAATGTATTTTCCAAATTGCCTTTATATTTATTTTTATGGATTTTTCAATTTTTTGTGAGTATTTTCGATAGTACAAAAAAAAGAAAAAAGAAAAAGTCGATAATTTATGACAAAGCTTGAACAAAGAACAAAGAAAAAAGAAAAAAAAATAAACAAAAAGGCCACAAAACACAGAAATATAATTCTGAATATAGTTCTCTCAATAATTAGATTTCTAAGAATACTATATTTATTCATATTACGGAGGGGTCAATAAAACAAAAATTGGATTAATTTAATATTACAGCTTAATGGAAATTGAAAGAGAAAAAAAAAAAAAATTAATATAGCAAAACTCATAAATTTTATTTTGAAAAGCTCGATAAAATAAAGTTAAAACAAAACAAAACGTTTGCCGAATCAAGTAATAAATAAACAAAGTAAGTAAACAAAACAAACAAACCAAACAAACAAACAAACAAATTAATGTCCGGAGCACTACAATAGACCGAAGGCACTCAAGGAATATAAATGCCAACGGATAAATTAACACCTACCTGAAGACAAAATAAAATAGTATAAAACAGAATTGCAAAACATTTATGAATTATACTATTAAATTTACTCACCAATATAAAAGAAACCAATTTTTTTCTTATTGTAAATTCAACTTATTCAGTTATAAATAAATACACACATATATAAACATGTGTGTGGAAAACAAGAATTAAAAACAGTTAAACCTTTATTCTCCAACGTCTTTAATTTATAGATATACAATTGAATTAATAATTTATACAGTATTTCTAAAGTAATATAAGGATAGTTATTATAAATCAAAAAATACACATAAAATTTTTTTTTTTTATTTTTTTTTTATTTTTTGGTAGTTTGCTAGCAGGGAGAAATAAAACACTTACCGATATTTTTAGAAGAATTGCTTTTATTTGTCCGTATGCTCATTTTTCATACCAGTGTTATTTGTAATATTTATATTGTCCTCGCTGAAATCCTAAGAAGCTGCTTTCTTGATGTCAAAAATTTTTCAAATGATTCAGTAAGTACGACTGAAACAGACTTACATACGCTGTTACTAGCAAAAATATCTTGCTCTTTATAATCTTGGAAAGCTGTGGAATTAAACAGCATAGTTTCCATCCATAAGCTTATATCTTTTGAAAAACTTTCAATCAATTCTAAATCATCATTGGTAACTTGAAATAACGCACTGTTATTAACACCACCACGATTGGCCGCATCAATTAACAAATCAACAATAACATTGTATAATTTAAACAATTTGAAACAGGTTTCAAAGTTCCCCATATTGTCGTGTAGTATCTTTTTAAAAAAACTAAAACAGGTTGGTATTTCTAAATAAGTGCTTAAGTTTCTTAATAAGTAAACTATGGCGATGTGAATTTTGTCCATGCTTTTTTTTACAGTGGAATAACTTTTGTCTTTTTTTTCCAAAGAGTCATCGTAAGCTGTGTTTTTTCCACTTTCCAACAGTAACTTTTTAATATGCAAAATTTCTAATAAACTAAAGTTCCCTAAATCATTACATTCATATTTCTCACATAAGGAGGCTTGTTTACGGGTTATGGATAGCATTAGCTTGTCAGTCTTTGCTTCTTTAGGGTTATTATCGGTATAGTTCAGTATTTTGGACAACAGCGAGGCTTCTACCCCTCGTGGATACATGAAGGATTCTATTAAAATATCCATAAATTCCATAATAGGTTTCTGCAATTTAAGTGTAATTTGTAACACTAATTTATTTAAAAGTTGCTCATTTTCTTTTGTAAGCAGTACAGTAAATGATTCTTGGGTCATTATGATTTTCTTTGAGTTATTGATTTTTTCATATGATAGAAAAATGGTTACGAAATATATTAAAATATTTTATTTCTTTTCTTTTCATCTTTCTACATGTTGTGCTATTTATTGTGACTACTGGCTCTTTCATCTTATTTATATATATATATACAAAGTTATAATTTGAGGTTATATAGAATGTAATTAGAAATATACATAATAAAAGAAAAAACTGAAAGTGGATTTATATTTATGAGTAATAATCCATCAGTATCTCTCATAGCTCTGCAGCATTTTCTTCGTTGACTCATTTTTGCGTTATCTTAAGTTGGAAATAATTTTTGCTTAACATTTTCATTGGTGGATTCCAAATTTTCCGGTAAGAAGTAGAAATAATACGTATTATAATATACCCGGAAAAAAAAAAAAAAAATAATAATAATAATAATAATAATAATGGTATGTTTGTGACTCACTTCTTCTCTGTCATTGTCTCCATAAATTATTACAAAACATAAAAACAATACAGAAACCTGCCTAAATTCCTCTCTTCTTTTCTCTCTCTCTGTATATGTATATATAAACAAAATAAATGAGTCTATGCTAAGAAGTAATTGTCCATCATATAATTGTAAGTAGTAATATACAAGAAAAAAAAAAACAGAGCAGAAATTACTTGTAAAAAGAGATCACATAGGTTTTCCACAGAGGTAGATTAGGAATGAATAATGTTCTTGTTATGTCGCAGAGGGGGTATACAGTGAGGTAAGATTAGTAAAGTGATTTTAATACTTTAGTAGTTAAATCAAGACAGATGTAATAGTTTTTGTTTTTTTGTCCATGTAATTTTAACTAATAAAACTATAACTTATATGTTTCCAACTAAATTCATAATCATCTCTTTATATCTATGAGCTATTTTCATCTTCCTTTTTTTCTATATGTAATTTGCATTATTTTTTTCCAAAAGATTTCGTTCTCGTCCGTTAAGGGAATCTCCTTCTTACGGTCATCTCCATACTTTTCAAACGTTCCGTGGTTTTTCCGAAGTTGCTACATTTTGCTCAAAAAACGATAGACACAATTTTACTTTCTTACAACAGACCCTAAGAAATGAAGCGGTGGCTCAATGGTAGAGCTTTCGACTCCAGTTAAGTAAATTGGTTTCGGCCTTAAAAACACCAGTATTATGGCGTTGACAAGTGCAATCGAAGGGTTGCAGGTTCAATTCCTGTCCGTTTCATTTTTTGTTGATTTATATCACAATTTTTTTTTTTACTTCCTCGTCTTTTTTTAGCCTCTTAATTTGTTACTCCAATATTAAAAAAAAAAAAAAAAAAAAAAAAAAAAAACAACAAAAAATTATTTTTTTATTTAAACGTTATATATATAAAGCTTTTAAGCTACACAGAGCAACGCCAAGTATACATGTGCATAGAGTTCCACTACCAACAACTGCAATCTGTTAATCTTTCAACGCAAAATATTTGGAAAATAAATCAGCACATGGAACCTTACCTCCCATCTTAGCGCATAATAAAAATACACCACTGAATTTTCTATGTAACGAATATGTTTCTTCTGGTGGAGGACATAACCTTTCATTCAACATCAATCCAATATTTCCTCTGATTCTATCAGTGACGGTCTGGTTGCTAAAATCAAATAATCCGGGAGTAGCAAACGGCTCTCCTAAAACCATGACACTATTTACATGGGCATCAACCATGGCCTGTGATTCTAATCCGGTTAGATACCCCAATTGTTGCGACAGCTGCTGAACAGTGTCTCGATCTTTTAATGTTGCTGCAGTTAACATTTTTCTATACTTAGTTATGAAGTCTTGCGGATATTCCCTACATGCTCCAAAATCCAACAATTCTATCTTTGTACCATTATACAAAAAATTAGCCCAATTGGGATCTGTTTGCATATATTTGAATTCAGCTATTTCCTCCAAACACAATCTCATAATTTCGCCACATACAAAATCACGGGTTTGGCTGGTTAGTGATGCGGACTTTTGTAATTTCATAATTTCTATACCTTGCATTTTAGTCATAGTGATAATACTCTCCGTGGTTAATTCGTCAAACACCTTGGGGACTTCAAAAACATTATCATCCTTTAAAAGTCTGGCAAAGGCCTTCAAACATCTAGCTTCTCTTAAATAATCACATTCCCACTTCAATTCTGTTCTAGCATTTTCCACCGTTTTATCTAAAAACAACCCCTTAGGCAATAATCTGCTTGCGGTTAATAACATTAATAAATTATTTAAATCAGAATCAATGGATTCTTTTACCCCAGGATATTGCACCTTGACAACAACTTCGGTACCATCAGCTAATACAGCATCATGAACCTGACCAATGCTAGCAGCGGCCATGGGTATTTTATTAAATTTTTGGAAACATTTTGATTCCCAATTTTCATCTTTTAATTCTTTAGACATAACCTTATTTAGTTGTCTGATTGGCATATAATTTGCACCGTTTTGTACTCTGCTTAGTATTTCGTACAATTCTCTGGGCAAAACCTTTTCGTCCTGAAAGGACAACATTTGTCCAATTTTTAGGGCAGCACCCCTCATTTTACTAAATTTTTTGGTTATTCTGTTGATATTAGCATCTGACAATATTAATGATTTCAGATCTGGTTTCTTACCCTTTGATAATTGGGAAATACCTTGAGTAGCGGCCGACATACCAACACCTGCTGCTAATGATCCATAATGAAACAATCTTGATAATCTGGAAGTTGGGACCTCAGAACTTTCCAATTGATTCTATATGAATTTTTTTGTAATTGTGAAAACTCCATAGGGAGTAAACAGTAAGTTAGTAACACTAGTTCTCATGATATTATACTATATTATGTATATTATGGTGCTTATTTATATGTATATAATAAAAATAAAGCTTTGATACATCAAAACAATGATATTACGATGTATAGATTTACTGGAATTGGTAATAGTCGATACAATTATTTGTGATATTCTGTTTTTTTTTTTTTTTTTTTCTTTTCTTTTCTTTTCTTTTCTTTTCTTTTTTTTTTTTTAAATATAATATCGAAAATAAAATAACGTCTATTTCATACAATTTTCTATATGTGATATTTTGGTATAAAAAAGAGAGGAAAAGAAAAAAAAAAAAAAAAATTGAAATATCACAAATAATTTATTATCATTATTATTAGTTACATACTTTTGGCTGATGATCGTCCTCGATTTCATTTTTTTTTTTGTTGGAATCATCATTTAAACGTCTTATACTAGTAGAAAAACTTCTTGTACCAGGCTTGCTACTATAATTTATGGAATTAGTGGCACTTTTGTAGGTGCCATTTTTCACCGACTCAGATAATCTAGTTGCCTCTTCCCATTTGGGATCATTAAACCATTGAAACTGAGATAAAAGTGGGGTTGTTATGGTAGATGTCTTAACCCATGTACAAATGGCTTCTTTGGTTAAAATTGTAGAATCGTGTAAAACTTGTTTAGAAGAAGATAACACGCAAAACGCATCATACAAACATTTTCTGGTTGCCATTTTTCTTTTTAATGCTTTGTAGAGTTGTTGTGCCGGCTATTTATTTACAAATATTGAAGAAACTATTCTAAAACTCAATTAGGCAATATCTGTATTATAAAGGTAAAGCTTATGGCAGAAAGTTAACTCTTTATTTTTTTTTTACATGAAAAATAAAAAAAAAAAAAAAGTCCAGTCGGACACATTCGCTTAAAGAGATGGCTTATAGTCCGAAAATTTTATTTTATTTTATTTTATTTTTGATGTATTTTGAGACATCACTTATAATATTTTATTAATATTATTATCATATCATTTGGTTTATTTTACTGTTTTTTTCCCCCTTTCTTTTTTTTTTTTTTACTCCCAATTGCATTGCCAGATTATCATATGTTTCCCCTTCTTTCCTACTGTTCTCCTACTATCCCCTCATATAGTGTTTTTTGCCAATGAAAAATGACTGTAAAATTGAAAATATTACAATCATTTAACTTGACTTCAAAATCATTTCTACTTGTTGCAAAATATACCATCTCGAAATTAAAGCTGCATAGAGACCAAATACTAATATTGTCTTCGGAGTCAGTATTGCCATGCAATATATCTGATGACATAACGATAAAATATCTAGTACAAGAGATTGAAACTGATAAAATATATGTTTTGGAATCATTAACAAATAAAGTTGTTATTTTATATCAACTTCCCAAGGATTTTATAGATAAACTTGACAACAAAGAAAGTAAAGAAAATAGTAGCAAAAATGTACAAGATTTGTCCTTTAATAATGACTTTCTGACAGTCAGCAACATTCCTGATATTCTTAAAAAGATAAAAGAAACAAATAAACCATGTAGCAGAGAACGATTAGGGAATACTCATGATAGCGTACCCATTTTATTAAACCAAGTATCATTTTACAAACCAAGACTCTTAGCATCAAATTCTCATATGAATAATGGTGGAAACAATAGTACCAGGACAGGTTTAATTGATCCAGAAAAATATTTACTTGAAAAATATCATGAAGTTTTATATTCGATAAATTTAACTTTCTCTCATTTTATAAGACATTGTCTCTACAGATTCAAAAAATTGTGCAAAGAGTCATGTGAAGATTTGACTGCCGCGACCTTAAAATACAAAAAAATATTGACTTCTATGCTACTGTCAGTGAACCAATTTGACAAACGACACTTTAATAATGGTCTTTTAAAGAATATAGATACGGCTGATGTTCATTTGATTAAATTAAAAAACAAGATTTTACTGAGTGATTGGAAAATACAAGATTTAAATTCATTTACTAATAATAATGACAATTGTGAAATTATAAGCAAGTTAAATTCAATTTTTAAAATTAGAGAATTAAAGCTACAAATTCTTTTAACTTTGGAATTATTATTGTTTACTTCCTTGGATTCTAGATTTGAAAAATTTCAATCTGTCTACAAAAAAAATATACAGAAAAGAGCATTACATATTTCAAAATTGAGCATCAAAAAAAGGAAAAAAAAGGAGAACCTTAAAACTGAAAGTACCAAGTATGGGGTAAAAAATGATGACATGCAAATTTCAGAATCCACCGATTTATGTGAGAAACTAGATATATGGCTAGATAAATTGATCATCACTGAGTCGTTGATAACTATTAACTACGAAATAACCAATCCAATGGAGAAAAGAATACTAGACTTTTTTAAGGGTAGAATGTTAGTAGATACTGATGAAGAATCGACTTTCGGATTTCTGAATAAGTTATTAATTCCATATTACAAGAAAAAATTACCCCATACAACAAAGTTTATTTCCAAAAAAGTTAAGGGAACTACATTTAAAAATAGCCTTACAGCTCCTACTAGTAAGGACAGTCTACAGAAATCGAATGACAATACAACCAGTATCGATGGTAGTACTCAATTAATGGTTAATAGGAGTAGAAGTAACAGTATACTTAGTAGCACAAGTGGTGCTAAATCTACCGATAACAATAACAGGAAAGTTGGTTCCTTGTTCAATGCTCCATTTTTAAACAGAAAATCGTCCACTTTGTCTGACTTCATTTCTATGGAGCCGAACAAGAAACCCCAGTTTAAAAGAACAAAATCAGAATTATATAATTTGGAAAGGAGGTTAACATCAATTATAGGTAGTACCAAGGAAAGTACTAATAATAACACATTAAAATCCAAAAAAAGAAAAATTATGCCCACTTTATATAGAGAATCCAATAAGGTGCCACAAGAACCTGACACCGAAGGTTTTATGAAAGTTAATGGTAAAATGGTCAAATTAGCAAAATTGTCGTCACATTTTTCATCCTTTCAGAGGATTGGCAAAAAAGTTAAATCAAACAATAGCAGCAATGCCGATCTATTGGAATCAAAAACTGGAATATGTTCTACCACTGAACCAAAAATGAACGTTGTTGAAGTCGAGGCAACACCACTGAAGAAATATAATTCCACCAACCAGAACATTCTTTTATCAACGCAACGGGTTTCAGAATCTCCGTTGATAGAGTTTGCCTCAACAAGAAACTCGCCTTTAGATCAAATGATATCTTCTTGTGAGTCAAAATTAAAAACACCTCTACAAAATTTAAATGAAAACACAGAAGATGACGATTCTATTGGTAGAAATTTAATGAATGTACGTAGAAAACTATTTAAATGATAAAAAAAAAAAAAAAAAAAAAATAACGAATACAACGAATAGCAAATCCATTCTTTTTATAAAATAAAAACATATATAAAGACTTTAAACAAAGATACAAAGAAACTTATATAATTCACTCAAATTCACCAAAGAAAATGGCAGTATATAGTTTTCTACTTTCCTCAACACTGGTTTTTTTTTTAATCGTTTCTGATAAAATATCACCTATTCTGTCTCGTAATTTGGCCCATTCTTCATCAGAAAGCGGCTTAGAATAAGCAGATGTAGATAATGACGATTGTGATTCCGGTAAATCTTGTTCCAATACTTTTAGAAAAGATATACCCACGTCAAGCAAATACTCTCTCTCTTCTTTGGAAAATCTAGTTTCGTTTACCAATATTAACTGGGCCCAATTATATAGATTACCCAAAAAAAACCTGACAGTTTCTGGACCCAAAACAATAACTCCCTTGAAACATCCATAGTAGGTGCCAAAGGTTCTATTTGTGTCCAAAAACGTTTTCAATAAGGTTCTCATAACACGTGGTTTCAAAATTTTATTTAATTTAGGAAATGATTTCAAAACATGGTCTAATAAGTTACTAGCAAAATCCCTCAATGTTATAACTTGATCCAAAGTGTTTTTAGCAGTGCCCAAATTTTTCGCTAATAAAAGCGTTAGGATGGATGGCATGAAAGTGTGGATATAGGGATCTAGAAAGATGGATTTATTTGACAACAATGAATATATCATTTCCAACATAGTAGTCAACAAATTTAAATTATCCAAGTTATGGGTAACTTGTTCTGATATAAATGATATAAAATATGGAACCAATTGATGTAGCCCTGCATCCTCACTTAACGATTGCAAAGCTGCAGTTTTCAACCTCAGAACATCATATTTATTGACTGCATCATTAGCAGTTTCATCAACATCGTTGTCACTTAATTTCAGGGAGGCCAATAAAGCCTGACAAACTTTATCAAAATATATTTGTAATTCCTTAGATAAAACGTGTTCAACTAACGGTTTTATTTCAACATTATTTGAGCCCGGTCTAACCGAGGTAGTACCAGAGGGGGTAGATTTGGTAAAGTTGTTAACAGCGTGATTAGTTGCTGTTGCAGTTGTGGAGGTTTGTGTCAACACATCACCATTCAGACCATTTAATTGTTGTTGTTGTTGTTGTTGTTGCTTATTTTCTGACAACATCGAAACATCTGAAAGTAATGATGTGTCATTTAAAGATGTCACCATAGCACCTCTTAAAAATGGGGGAATATTATTTCTAATTTCAACCAAATTCGGATTTTGAGGTATGGATGGTTGAACGCCTTCCACACTCAACCAATGAGCGGTAAATGAAGGCAAACGTGGCACTTGAGGTAAGGGCTGATTTATTAATTCGTCAAAGCTAACTTCTTCATCATTTAAATAATATATAGTTTGTTGTTGCTGCCCATTCCCTACAACCAGCTTTTTAAAGTCTTTAGAAGTATTGGTACCGGAAGGATATCCATACAAGGGTTCCACATTTAACACTTTTAAGGCTTTGGATATGTCATCAGAAGTTAAAATATCCCTTTTTGAATGTCTTTTGAACTTAACTGCCTGCTCTATAATTTCCAAGATACGGTATTCAACATCCATAGCTAAAGATCGTAAAACGTCATCTGAAATTGTCATTAGGCCCAAAGACTCAGCAACATCTCGAACAGTGTCTTGGGGAGACCAAACGGTATATGAGATATTATTATTATTATTACTATTATTATTATTATTATTATTATTATTACTATTATTATTTGGAGTAGTATTTTGAAAAGCAGTTTGCTGTTGCTGGGAAGATGGTGTTTGTTTAGATTTTGACATTTACTGCGAACGTGATTTCTTCCTTTATTGGCCTTTATGCTGGGTAGTGATCTTTTAATATATATATATATGTGTTTATTTTTTTTTTCTTATGAAGATGGGAATTACATTGAAGCAAACGCTTTAGGAAAGAAGAAAAAAAAAAAAAAAAAAAAAAAAAAATTCTGTAATAAATTGTATTTTTTTTTTTTTTTTCCATTATAAAACAAAGAACATATAAAATACATGCCATAAAAACATTAATCAATTTAAAAGATATTACTGAAAATGATAATTATTCTTTTAAGTTTATAAGTTATAAATGAAGAGCTGAAAAATACAAATAATATTTAGTGCAGGTAACAGAAAAAAAAAAAAAAAAAAAAAAACTATGGATGACAAAGAGACTTTAACTTCTCTACGAACAACAGTACTAGAAAAATATAAAACACTATCTAACGAATTACATACATTAGATGACACTTTAAAACAAATAATCAAAGAAGAAAATGAGAGTGAAGAACATACAACTATAAACGATAAAATAACACCAGATGAATTGTTAAAACTTATACGGGAATTAGAGTTGAAAATATCTGTTGCCGGCACACTAGTAAAGGGAAGTGTCTATTCATTAATACTCCAAAGATATTCACAGAACAATCAAGGAAACAAAAAGTAAATACAAAATCACTTAAAACTCCCAATGTATATATATATATATATAATTACTGTTTATTATAGACTTACTTAGACATATAACCATACACACACATATATATATATATATATTACTAAATACGTCACTTTAAATGAAAAGCTGTATTTTAAACATTAAAAACAACAATGATACCATCTAGACCAGATGAAGAAACTTGGTTTGCAGATAATAAACGCAATTGGGTGATTGCATTTTGATGTGTGGTTCCTAATTCATTATCGACAGCGGTAACCTTACCCTTCAAATCCAATTGTTTAAATTTCTTTAAAGCCGAAATACCAAAAGAAGGCTGTGAATCATCATCATCAGTAGCGTTGTCAAAACTATTTGTTAAATTATTCTTACCAGTACTACTAACTTTATCAATATTTTTTTTAAACTTCCAAGTTCCGCCACCAAGATTATCGAATTCTACTGGATGGCAGTTATAACCGGCACAAATAATTCTATTATCACCTAACCAGAGCAAATCATTGAATGGTAGACCACATGGATTCTCAACAGCTTGAGTATTACCTTGAACATCGACAACTGTTAACCTAGCGTCATGAGATACAAAAGCTAATAGCTCTAAACCACCATTAAAGGCAACACCGCGGATCCAAGAACCTTGGTAGAATTGTTTTAGTAACAGACCAAATGGAAACTTCCCAGCACCCCATGGACTATTAACAACTTGCTCCTTTTTGTCCAAGCCTTTAATAAAACCAGAGTACACATTGACAAGACCTTCAGTACCACCGCATGCTAAAACAACACCATTATCATGCCAAGTTAAACAAGTAATGGTAGATCTAATGTTGGATTTGATATGCTTGGAAACCCACCAATTATTTTCCTGTTCATAGTAACAAACAGCAACGACACGAGCACTACTACCACAAGCAAATTTGAATCCATTGGGTGCCCATTTGACACAAGTGGCTGCCCTGTTGATACGCAATAAAACTAATGTTGGTTTATAAGTACCATCACTTAGAGGTTCCCATACAATGGCGTTTCTATCTTGGGAACAAGTAACAATACGGCCATGTATGGAAATGTCGACTGCAGTAACGGTTTTGTCATGATCAGCCAAAGTAGCAACTAATTTTGGAGATTTTGGATTAGTGATGTTGTATAGCAAACAATTGGTCTCACTGGTAATTGCTAAAATACTTTTGTCTTGGCTGTAAGCATGAGAATAAATTGGTGTTTTAACCAATTTTAAAACGTTAACAACATCCTTTGACATCTTTTATTATTATTATTATTCTTGTTTTTATTGATTTAAAAAAGTTCAATGCACAAATATATATATAAGTATACGTCTAATAATTGGCAAAATTTTTCGAAATATGTGTAGATCTAGGAGTCTGGTCTCTCAACTAAGATTGTACGATAAAACGGATGAATCAAAATATATATGCCAGGTAATTTGTTAACAAAAAAAAAAAAACACACGCACACACAGAAGTATTGTTAAGTTCTTAGAAATTGCTTTTAATTTTTTTTTTTTTTAGTTGTATTATATGTTGAATAACTGGGAGTAATAAACGTATATGTCTATCGTTTCTCTTAATTTGGCTACAATTCAGAAAGTTAAAAAAAAGGGGGGGGGGGGAAGGAAAGAATGGAAAAGTTTAGAAAACACAGAGAAATGAAAATTTTATTAATTATTTGAACGAAAAAAAAAAATAAAAAAAAAAAATAGCAGAAAATTTATTATATTTTATTTTTCAAACAAAGCAATCCGAAACGAAGTTCGGAAATAATATGTTTTATTGAATTCGGACTTTATCATCAACGTTTCTTTTTATTCACAAATTTTTTTTTTTTTTTTTTATTTTTTTTCCACCTCTGCTTGTATATTTTATATATATATGGTTATTTATCTATTGTAAGCGAGTAATAAAATAGTTTTCATGTTGCTTCAAGATCGTTAAAATTATACTCCTTAGATTAATAGACGCTACTCTTTTCGAACATCTGTGTTTTTACCTATATTAAGAATTTGAAATATTAAAAAGATAAAAAAATAAAAAAAAAAAAAAAAATGAGATTGCTAGCTTCTTGCGAAGATGGCTCATTGAAGGAAATTGTTTTTAATCATAATACCAACACTTCAATTATAGATGGAATAAAACCATTTCATTTGTCAATTATCAGGAAAAATAAAATAAGGATATCTAAAATATTAACGGTTTCGGAAAATTTATTATTTGTTTGTATGAATGACGGATCTGTAGAATTATTAAGATACGAGTATATTGATAAAACTCAACCAAGAGACACTAGTGACGAACAAAAACCAAACAATGAAAACTTAAAAAAAAAGGAAAATAAAGATAAAAAAACTGTTCAACCTGAACCAGTACCATTTAAAATTATTAGAATCAATGAAAATAAACTAGATGATATATCTGGAATGTTTGACGAAAGTAAATTAGAAAAATTGAACCAGAAGTCAAGCAAGAGAAGTAAAATGCACGACGAGTTTGTTTCTGTGTCAATATTGCCTGACTCTGTTATAACCTTAGGGACCAAGTCTGGATTAATCCATTTTATTAAGATTGATACCAAATTGGGAAAATTGGAATTTATCAAAACCCATGAGTTAACTGCACCAATGGATTTCCTTCAGTTTAATGATTTATCACTACCGGAGCACAAAGAAGAAAAGTCTGGATTTGTTTTCGCTTATGGTGGCGAGGAAAATATTATTAAATTAATTAAAGTTTCTAAAAATTTCTTAACCTGGGAAAAAATATGGGAAGCCAAAAACGTGAAAAACGATAACCTAGATTTACGTGTTCCGGTATGGCCAATTTCAGTTATATTTACCTCTGTGCAAAAAAATGTCGTTGAAGATGCATCCAAGTTGAACTTTTCTTTTATAGAAACAACCAAACTTGGCTTTGTGCGCCATTATGAAACACAACATGGCAGAAAACCTGTTTGTAACTTGGATATTATCCCTGCCAGACCTTCTCAGCGCCAATTATGGCCATCCATTATCAAATCTCTATTTTCAACCAGAAATAAAACTGTCAACGGCAATAGCGTTGAAAGCTTCGGTAATATACAAAGTGATGAGTATTTATTTCTGTGTGATTCTGTTAAAAATGTGTATAGAATTGATCCTAAAAATGCCCAAGTGAAAGGGAAGTATGGGAACAGCGATATTTACGGTATAACAACTTCTTTGAATTTATATGAGGAAAAAAAAAACTGTTTTAGATATCTGGTCTGTGGTGGTATAGATGGTTATGTTCGTATTTTTGATGTTGAAAATAGGCAGCTAAGGGCTAAAATTTATGTTGGATCTAAAGTATTGGATTGTGTTTTGTTAGATGCATCTGATATTGAAACAGAGGAAGAAAAGAAGAAAAAGAAAAAGACAAAAAAGAGAGTACTAACTGAATATGAAGAAGAAAGGGAAAATGATAAATTATGGAATGATTTGGGTGGTGAGGCGCTATCTAAAAGTAACGGTAAGAAATTCAAAAAAATAGTGAAATAAAGCTGATATATTTTTTTATTATCAACAACAACAGTAACAATAATGTTGTAATTACTTTTGTGTAATGTTAAATCTCAGTATGTATTTATGTACATTAATGAACTATTAAAACATGATATGTATAGTCATATACGTTTTTACTTGTAGTTATTATATGATGATAATTTCTGCTAATGCAGGGTAAAAACTGCTGGAAATTAGTATGTAAATATATATTAAAAAAAAAAAAAAAAAAAAAAAAAAAAAAGCTCACATAAAACCACGAGCCATCTTTTTATCATGACCCATTTTTCTATTGTGGTTAGCCTTGGAACTTTTATTCTTTTCATTCTTGGCATATTGTCTTTTACTAAATCCAACATTTTTAGATTTATTACCACCGTGGTTTTTATGAGTTTTAGCACTACTATTACTCTCTTCTTCTTCTTCTTCTTCTTCTTCTTCTTTTTCTTTTTCTTTCTCTGCTTCCTTTCCCTCATCATTTCTTGAAACCTTGTTTGGATTTACAAACATAAATTTTTCTTCCAATAATTGTGCTCTTAAAGGACTACGTTGAATCATTCTAGCCCAGCCTTCAATCTGCTCATCGGACCAACCAGTTACAGATTTCATGTCCTTACGCTTTGCTGATTTACGCCCCTTTCTTTCAAATAGTCCAGCATCCTGTTTTAATAAAACCCACAAGTATTCTTCAATCTTGTTATATTTTGAGTCACGCTTATCATTACCGTTATTGCTGTTTTTCGTGTTAAAATCTGTTCTTTGAGCATCATCGTAGGTATCATCCATTTCATCTTCATCAGCCTCATACAATAAACGTAATGCTGCAGTTAAGGTTTTATTACGAACTGCATCTGGAACTGCTGCCACAGTAGAACTGGGCAGATGACTTGATTTTTTTGATTTGATTTTATCAGTTATTTTCAATGGTGTTTTAAAATCACCAACTGCTTTCTTCTCCACAAGCTTATCAGATCCAGGTCTTGTTTCTATACTACTACTACCACCACCGCCACTACTACTACTCTCGGTGCTTGGCATTTGCAATTCTGGATTTTCAAAAATTTTATTTATTACAAGTTCCACGGTGCCATATTGCCTCAACAAAGATATAAGATGTGCTTCAGGAAGATCAGGGAAAACATCATGCACAGCTTTAATATCTTCGTCTTTAATCTTATCAGAACCATCATCTTTTGTTGATATGGACACTTTTAAAAATGGCAAACGTCGTTCAAGTGTTTTGAAATATTTCCCCGAATAATAACCTCCCCACAAAATGGAACCAAATAATGGATACAACTTTAAGGCAACCAAGCTGTTAATCCCCAATTCAGTGGCTATTGATGATATTCTCGGTATTGAACAATTCAATAGAGTGAGAACACATAATTTTTTTGCCATGGCCGCATGAACACCTTTGCCATCTGCATATAATTCTTCCAAAATCTCAATCCATCTAATAGAACTAAATTTATCAACAAAATCAGTAACTTTAGTACTACTACTACTACTATTATTATTATTGCGAAATTGTTTTTTGTTTTTCCTTTCCCTTATAGACTTTCCACCAAATTTACTTACACTCTGGGTTTCAAAATCTTTTTTCCCTTGAAACTTTTGAATTTTATTAATATTTTCATTGTCTACCAAATTTTCCAATGTTTTTAAGTCAAAACGGTCAAACTTTCCACTACCAACTAAATATTCAATATGATTATGGATCATATAACTGTAATCAATCTTGTTATTGGTGCGTTCATTACTGCCACTAATAATTTTACGAACGGTGATTGGTGATTTTTCGGCATAAATTCGAATAAAATCCCATAAAGTTGATGCATTCATTTGTAATTTGAAAATGCTACCAACGGCTTGAATTAATTTGAAACACCAGTTGTGTAACATTTCCAAATTTTTACTAACATCAACATTATGGCCTAAACTCAATAACTGTCCTTTTTCACTAGATAATTCATGTAAATAACTTCTTAAAAATAAACATAATTGTTCCCATGTTTTTTCATCCAATCTTGTCCATACCTTATTAGAGATTAAATTTGCCATATACATGTTGTAAGTTTCTAACAAATGAACCCAAACGACTGGATCTCTTTCAACTAAGGAAGCACGCAACTTAAATGGTGGAAATGTTACAATTGGCAATGATACCAAAGAGTCACTTGCATCACTATTGATTTCTAATATCTTAGATCCATTCATTGCTAGTGTATTTCTACTTTGTCAAGATTACTTTTTTTTTTTTTTTTTTTTTTTTTTTTAACTACGATATTAAAAAAAAAAAAAAATATTAGATGCATATAATTAATAAAAAAAAAAAAAAAACTTATTTTTATGTAAAAGTTAATATTTGCAAAAAATAAAAGTTCAAAATGCATCGGCCGGGAATCGAACCCGGGGCCCAACGATGGCAACGTTGGATTTTACCACTAAACCACCGATGCAAATTTATGTTTGTGTTTCCAGAATAATGCAGGCTAACCGCTAATAATTACGGGTTCGGATTATTGGTAACTAATTTTATGTTCCATTTAGGTCTTTACATATAATAAAGATTATTCAAAACTATATATCAATCATTAGGAATATTTTTCTTATTTGTTCTAAATCTGATTATTGTCTGTACTATTTATGTTGTTGCTTTTGCTTAAACTTGGTTGGTGATGTAGTAATAATCATGATATTTCCATTGCTACGAATGCGGAATTATATTTAGCATAGGTTATACACAATGCAAAAATAAGGACAGATTAGGAAACCTCCGAAGTCATGAAACTTTTCTAATGGACAATAACGAAACGTTATAAAAGATGAGTGAAAAGAGATCATATACAAAGAGGTGTTTTATTCAAGGGTCAAGTAGTAATTTTGAAATATATAAGTTATTGCTTAGACAAGCAACAAAGTATCTAGTTAGTCTATCAACCCTTTTTAACATAGATCCCCACCGCGTCATGGCACATTTTGAAAGAGTGCGCAGAACAATAAAAGTATACAAGACGGTAGAAACTATTCTACGATAAAAAAAAAATATGATAATTATAATGATAAAGAAACAGAAACAAAAACATAACAAAAACACTCACAGTGTTAAAATAACAACAAAATTTAATTTGAGAATAACTTTACCGAACAAAGCGATTCGATTATTGCTTAAATCGTACGATAATCCTTCTATACATTCTACGGACTTGGCCTTTTTTTTTTTATTATTTCCCATTTCTTTTTTTTTTTCCTTTCCTTTTTTTTTTTTTTTTTTTTTTTTTTCATTTTTCATTTTCTATTTTAAACAACAGATTAATCCAACCAATACAACTCTATATATTTACTACGGTAAACAGAAATATATATATCTATATATACTCAGGTTCACCAATGTCATCCAATTTTTACAATATACCTGGATCCCATAAGCCTTCTGATGATTCGTCCATAATATCCTCCCCCTTGCTCAATCCGAACAAAAAAAACCCTATTTCAAAATATACCACATCTGAGAATAGCAAAAACCATAAAAGCTACCAATCTATCCAACGACAACCCTCATTAAGTTACTTTAGTGCAAATTCCAATTCTGCAGCCAATAGGAAAATATCAAGTAAATATGACCCAGCAAACCCCAAAAAGGATAAATTAGGTACATTTGATGGATGCTTTGTTCCTACAGCTTTAAATGTTCTTTCTATTTTAATGTTTCTTCGTTTTGGGTTTATATTGGGCCAGATGGGTGTGCTAGGAACTTTTGCCCTTTTAATACTATCCTATTTGATAGACATGCTAACAACGCTTTCTGTTAGCGCGATAAGTACAAACGGAACTGTCAGAGGCGGTGGTGCATATTACATGATAAGTAGGTGTTTAGGTCCTGAATTTGGCGGATCCATTGGTCTCATTTTTTTTTTGGGCCAAATATTGAATAGTGGTATGAACGTGGTTGGTATTATAGAACCAATAATGTATAATTTTGGCGTTGATAATGGCGTGATGTATCAAATATTAACACCAGGAAAATGGCATGAGTTTTTATACGCTACTTTACTTTTAGCCGTTTGTTTTGCCATTTGTATGGTCGGTTCTCAATTAGTTAGTAGAGCAGGTACTATCTTGTTTTGGTTATTGTTGATGGCTACTTTTTCCATTCCCATTAGTGCATTACTAATGCCATCTTTTGATAAACATGGTATTGTGTATACTGGTTTTAGTTTCCAAACTTTAAAGGGCAATCTACTTCCCCATTTTACAAAAGGCGCTGCTGGTTCTCTATTGCCAACAAAAGAAAAATTTAATGACTTGTTTGGGATCTTTTTCCCAGCAACAGCCGGTATTTTTGCTGGCGCAGGTATGAGTAGCGAACTTAGAAAACCATCCAAGAGTATCCCAAAAGGTACTATATGGGGGTTGCTTTTGACTTTTGTTTGCTATTCTTTGGTTATTATTTCTTTGGGAGCTACTGTTCCAAGAAAGTCTTTGCACCTAGACGTCTCCATTATTCAAACCATCAGTGGATGCCAAGTGTTAATTTTACTGGGAGAATTGGCCACCTCTTTATTTTCCGTAATTGTGGGTATTGTGGGTGCAGCCTATGTCTTGGAAGCTATTTCAAAGGATAGGATATTACCTGGACTAACAATATTTAGTGAAAAACCGATTACTTCCCTTTTATTATCCTGGCTTCTGACTCAGCTGTGCCTATTTAGTGATGTCAACCAAATTGCGACCTTCATCACCATGGCATTTTTAATGACTTTTATTATTATGAACTTAGCATGCTTTTTATTGGAAATTTCATCAGCACCAAATTTTAGACCGAGCTTCAACTATTTTGATAGGTATACTGCATTTACCGGCGGCATTTTGTCTGTTGCAGCAATGTTTGTTGTTGATGGGATCTCTGCAGTAGGTATTATTTGTTTTTTACTGTTATTATTTTTATTTATTCACTACACTTGCCCTCCTAAAACATGGGGTGATGTATCTCAAAACTTAATCTATCATCAGGTTCGAAAGTATCTACTACTATTGAAGCAAGATAATGTAAAATATTGGAGGCCGCAAATTTTATTATTAGTAGACAACCCTAGGTCAAGCTGGACTTTAATTAAATTTTGTAATAATTTGAAAAAGGGTGGTCTTTATATATTGGGTCATGTGATTACTGTTAAAAAGGCAAATACTTTTCAAAAAAAATATAATGAATTGACGATGCAAAAGACAGCGTGGGTTAAAGTTCGTGATTATTTGAAAATCAAAGCCTTTGTGCATATTGGACTTGGACCTACGCTACAATGGGGTGTAAGAAATGTATTTTTGGGTTCCGGCTTGGGCGGTATGAAGCCAAATATTACTGTTTTAGGATTAATAGAAACTGGCGGATCAATGCCCTCAATGGATAAGAATTTGTTTGACTTGCCTGATAATTTACCAACAGATGAGTGCGGGAACGAGGATAAAATTACTGTCTGTCAATGGGTCCAATTGATTGAAGATTTGTCGTTAATGGAGAGTAACATTGCAGTAGCCAAGGGATTTTATGAATTGGAAATACCACAGGAAAATTGTCCGGCTAATCCCAAAAAATTTATAGATTTATATCCGATTCAAATGTCGGCTAAAATTTCAAATGGCAAAACTTCATCTTTAACCACAAATTTTGACACTTACACTTTAATTCTACAACTAGGTGCCATATTGAATACAGTCCCGGCTTGGCAAGAAACACATACTTTACGTTGCATTGTATTTGTTGAAAATGAATATGAGAAAATTGATGAGTTCAAGAGAGTTACCAACTTATTAAATGTACTAAGAATTGAGGCTGAAATTTGTGTTTTAGTATTGTCTCAATTCAAGTTTTATAACACTATTGTTAAGGGCGATACAATCGCTATAAACCAAATAAACAAGCTTTTGTCCGGCAGTGTATGGTGGAAAGATTTATGTGAAGCCAGAAAAAGATGTGATATTTCAGGAAGAAGATTTTCGTTTACTGACAAGAAATACACAATCAAAAAGGATCTGCGCAATGCAAACACCGTGGCCGCATTACAAAGATTTGGTGTTTCATTGACAATGTCGTCCAACATGCCGACCGATGCAGCCAAAATGGCGGCTGGTAAAAACTTTGATGAGTTAAGCGCTACTGACTCTGATAATTACAATAACGAGGAAGCTTACTCTGACTCAGAATCTGATTTGATGGTACAGAGTTTAAGTAGTTCTGTTGGATCAAACACAGCAAATAGAAGTGTGAATTCTATTATTAACAAGTTTAGGGATCCTAAACGTTTGTTTCCTAAACTAACACCCGTTTTCTCTTCAGAAGCAATTCCTGAGACAAGAGTTGTAGAAGATGCGTCTGGTGATGAACCGTCCCTAATCCCTGTATCAGAACAACCTAATGGGTTAGTACCACCTCCTAATCGTAAGATCAAGCCACAATTATCACCGTGTCAATCAAATGAAAGCTTAGTGCAAGATTTGAAGATGCTTTCTTTTAATAATATTCCTCGTAAGGCACAGTTATTGATTTTAAATGATCTAATGACTCAGATGTCAGGAAACAATCATAGAACAAATTTGGTTTTTTCCACATTACCACTACCATTATTAAGGACACATGAAGATATGAAGGCAAGCCAGGAATATGTTGATGATTTGAATTTATGGTTGGATGGATTACCACCTACATTATTGATTAATTCTCAATCTATGACAGTTACCACAGCCCTATAAAACATTCTTTTTTTCCATTTTTTTTTTTTTAATTGGTTATGTTGTTTATTTATATATGTATGATTATTATTTATGCTTACTCACTTAATTTCTTGTGTTATATTAACGTACCTTACGGAAACAGACAACAGCATAAAAATATGCTGCTATTTCCTTTTCATCCCCTTCAACACCATACTTGCCATCACTTCTTTGTAAACCTTCCCTCATTTTTGGTGAAAACCTCTTAAACCATTGTGGAATTTCCTTTGCAAAAAATTCGCTAAAGCTCATTTTTAATTTTAACTCCATCCCATATTCATCGGCCAAACTTCTTAAAGTTTCAAATGGTATCACGTACTCCGGAACATTGTCTATTGCGTCCTTTAAATAAAAAGTGTACATCTGTCCATAAGGAGATGTAAATTCATAACCATTCTTAATATACTCATTGTTTTCAAAGCGAACTTTATATATGGAATTGCCCCATGCTGGCTTCTCCATATCTTTATTCATCTTATTCAATTTATATCTTATGAACTCTGAGTCAGGTATGGTTGCAAAGAAATAACCACCAACTTTTAATGATTTTGTGATATTAGAGATTGTTATTTTCGCCTTTTCCTCAGTTTCAAAAGCATAATGCAAACAAAATTGAGCGGAAACAACATCACAAGGGAACTTACATTCTGGAAATGGGTTTACTGCCACACCTAAGGACTCACCAAAACAATCACCAGTTATAAAAACAACATCGTAGCCCAAGCTTCTCCTTGATCTTTCGTATCTTCCAGAAGCTTCAACAATTGATTCATTGGATATATCTATTCCAATTAACTGTGAAATATGGCAGTTGGCATATTTTTTCAAATCACCACCTTTACCACAACCTAGTTCCAAAACAACATCACCGCTTTTGGTGTATTTATCAATCAACATGTATTTGATTGCGTTGTTAAAATTTCTTAACTTAATGATAGGAGAGTATTGACGCTTAGAAGTTTTAGAGATTTTAGTTCGTTGGTTATAATGGTCTATGACGACCTGATCAACATTAATGATTTTCTTGGCCGTCATTTCAATTTCGTGCTGTTTGATTTGATCTTCAATCATTTTTTCTTGTTCCTTTTTCCTTTTAGCTTCTTCTAACTCATAGTTTGTTCTTTTTCTAGATTTTGTAATCCTACCTGATGTTTTTGTTGGAATTACTGGTTTATTTTCATCCTTTTCCATATCATTATTTGAAGTATTTTTTTCTTTATCAGGATTGGTTTCCTTTTCAGAATGAATTCCATATAATTTGTTGTATTCTTCCTCACTCATCCAAGGGGCTTTTGGTGGAATAATAGACATTCTTTATATATTACAACTGGTTTTATTGTGCTGGGTATTTTTCTTTCTTTTAAAAATTAACTTTTATTATAAATAAGAGTCCAATTCACATTAGTAAGCTCTTTTTTTTTTTTTTTTTTTTTCGCTATAAATCCCTTGACAATGAATTTATCATTAACAAATTGTAGCCAAAACAGCTCTTTAATAAAAGTAAACAACCAAAAAAAAAAAAAAAAAAAAAAGAAAAAACATAAAAAAAAAAATGGATATCCAATTATATACATATACGTTACCCGGAAGTTATACTCTATAAAAATTCAGTTATTTAAAATAACTTTTGGCTCTCAAAGAAAAACCTTTAAGCTTACTCTTTCCTCTAATTTTAACAAAAGAGATAAATAAAAATAGAGAACTACAATTTGTGCCACATGAGTAACAATATTGAAGTAAGTGAACATACTTTAGCAAAGGAGGAGAATGCTAGGAAGAAATTATTGGAGGAAAGACGTAAAAGGCTTTCTAAATGGAAGTTACGTAAACAACAAAACGATGCAGCGAAACAGATGCAAAGTACCACTTCTACTAATGTTCAAGTTGAAAATACTAACAAACTTAATACCAGTAATAATTCTTTAACAGATGCGGGTGGTTATTCCGCCAATATTAACAAGAATAATAATACTGATAGCAAGAGCTCAGGCAGATTTAGTCAAAAATTGAGCAGTGGCTCGACAACAGCTCCATCGAAGGAGTCCACAAAAAAAAAGGGTAAAAAATTAACATTCGAACAAGCTGATGAGGACACGGAAGAAGGGACCAATCCTACTAATATCAAGGAAAATACTATAATGGATTTGACTTATGGCGTAACCAATGGTACGAGAGACAACACTGATAATTCCAATGATCCTTTAGATGTTTTTATGGATGATTTAAATAAAAATATTGAAGCAGAGGAGAAAAAAATGAATTCCAGAAAAAGAAGGAGTAGTTTTGACCAATTTATACCAAACTTCAACGATGAGGCAGGTTTACTATCCGACGATTCTTATTCCATAGCGTTGCCAGTTGACAATGAGGGTGAAGATTCAAATTCTGAATTAAAATTAAAACAGAAACAAAGAAAGAAAAAAAGGAAAAGTAAGCGCATTAAAAGACTAAACACTAATTTTTCAGACTTGATTCCCTTTACTAAAAATTTTTACATGGAACCTGAAGAGTTGGGTAAATTAAGCGATGAGGAAGTCTCTAATTTGAGATTTTCTTTAGATAATATTCAAGTTCACGGTTCAGGAGTAATACCCAAACCGATTGTGAAATGGTCACATTTGGGATTAAGTTCAGAAATTATGGATACTATTATTAACAAATTGAAATTTATTCAGCCCACCCCAATCCAAGCGCAAGCAATACCATGTATCATGAGTGGGAGGGACGTGTTGGGTGTGTCCAAAACAGGATCTGGAAAAACAATTTCATTTTTGTTACCTTTATTAAGGCAGATTGAGCAGCAGCCGCCATTATTGCCACCACTGGAAACTGGCCCTCTAGGGTTGATATTATCGCCAACAAGGGAACTAGCTGCTCAAATTTTTGAGGAGGCACAAATTTTTTTAGAACATAGCGTTAGTACTAGGGGGGGAAATAAAATCAGATGTTTGAATTGTACTGGTGGCACCGAATTGAAAGACCAAATTAAACAAATTAAAAGGGGGGTTGAAATAATTGTTGCTACTCCTGGGAGATTTATAGATTTATGTACATTAAATTCGGGGAAACTACTAAGAACAGATCGTATTACGATGGTTATCCTGGACGAAGCTGATAGGTTGTTTGATATGGGATTTGGGCCGCAGGTTAAAAATATTATGAGAGGTATCAGGAAAGATAGACAATGTGTATTATTTAGTGCCACGTTCCCTGAAAGCTTGAAGAATTTTACTCGAATGTTTTTGAACGATCCCATCTCTATAACGATTAGCTCTAAGGATTTGATTAATGAAAATATTGAACAAAGATGTACCGTGGTTGCTGACGAATTTGAAAAATTTCATGTTTTAAGGAATGTTTTGCTAGAAAGTTATGATTCCACTACCATAAACGAGGACGTTAACAACGGCAAAAAAATTATCATATTTGTTGTTTCTCAAGACAATTGTGATTTGCTGTATAATAATCTAAAAAATCCAAAAAGGAATTTCCCTCAAATATTGCCCAAAAGTTTGACTGATAATATTTATGCAATCCATGCAGGAAAACAATCTACTGAGAGACAACTGAATTTGATGAAATTTAAGAAGCCTGGTGAATTTAGTGTATTGATATGTACTGAAATTTTAAGTCGTGGACTAAATGTACCAGAGGTTGGACTGGTTGTTATATATGACGCAGTCAAAGCATTCCCACAATATGTGCACACTACGGGAAGAACAGCAAGATCTGCAGACAAGAGAGGTGTAGCACACACTTTTTTGTTAAATAACGAGTGTGATATAAGAGCAAGTTATATCTTACAGAAATCAATGAGAGAAACTGAGTTAGCACAAATGGAACCAGAACATTTAAAAAATTTGAACAGTATGGCCGATGAATTTTCTGTTGGATTGAAAAATGGTAAATATAGGTTGTTGGAGGGATTTGGCGGTAAAGGCTTGGAGCATATGGAAGAATTATTTAAACGTAATAAAAGCGGGTATCTGGGTGGTAACGATACTTTGTTACTGTTATCCGACAACGATGAAGATGAAGATGATCCAGAATTAGAACAGCAAAGGCTAGAATATGAAATAACTAAAGTATATGAAGAGGAACAAAACCCAAACCATGTTACAGTTGTTGCTTCCAGCAACGCTCATGCTAATGTTCTTAATGACAACAAGATGAATAATAATGTTATAAGCTATAGAGCTAAAGTCCAAATTAACGATTTACCGCAACTAGCTCGGTGGGAAATGACCAAAAATGAAACGTTATTGGAAATAAAAAGAGAAACTGGTTGTAGTATTACAACTAAGGGGAGATTTTATAAAACAAGCGAATCATTATTAAAAAAAAACAAGGTGGTTGACGAGCCCAGATTATATTTGTTACTGGAAAACAAAGTGAAGGACGATTTAGAATTGGCGATTCAGATTTTACAAGATAAATTACATAAGGGGTTGATTAAACATGAAACACAGGAAACTCATAAATTCGGATTATAATTATATACGTTTATATATAAGGAAGGGAAAGAAAGATGACGAGTGTAAGAGAGAAAACAAAAAACAAAAAACTATTCATTGTAAATAGTTCTATGTGTTTTTTGTCTTTCTTGTTCTAATTTTCTGGATAACACACCTTTGGTATTCTTTTCAGTGGTTTCTTTTAATCTTTTTTCAGCAGCTAACCTCGCTGCATCCCTTGGATTCAGATGCTGTGCAGAGGAAACAGATGATTCATTTTTCTTGTCATTATTGCTATCTCCTAACTTTCTTGTCACGGAATTGCTACTATACTTGTTATTAATAGAAGTAGTAGTATTATTAGGACCATTATTGATTCTAGATCCTGTCGATATTACTTTAGGCAATGTTGATTTAGATGTATTTGTTTTACTACTTGATTTTTTTTCTCTATGCTCATGATGTGATTTTTTTTTTTAGTACTAGACTTTGATGATTTAATTTCAGTTGGTTCAGTTTTAGTCTTATTTTTTGATTTGAAAAGAGATGTGAATGCCATATCAGCCCGTTTAGCTATTTGTTTTGTTACTATTTCCAATTTTTTTTTTTTTTTCTCCCTCTTATCAATAGCATTTGATTTAATCTTTGAAACGTAAGATCTTTTTATTTGAGACGTTTTGGTGGCAGTTGTAGATTGAGTTATTTAGTAGTTTAAAGACTGGAAAATGAATCTTTGTATTTTGACGCAGAAACAATATACACAATATTATCCAAGACATTACATCTGTACACCACCACACCCACACAAACAAGAAAGTAATATTCTTTCGAACATTCCGGGTAAGCAAGTTTCAAATTAATCTTTTATTGTCAGATTTTGCCACTGGAAATGACACCAAGGGAAAAAAATATTTAAAAAATATTTAAAAAAAAAAAAAAAAAAGGAGGAGGGACGAAAGGCGTGAAGACAACGACACCCAAAGATATCAAATTGGATTCTCGATTTCTTTTGTAAGCAAAAGATGCTATGACAAGTATAGAAAAGCAACAATTCAAAACTACACTGTGTATTACCTGGAAATATTTTAATATCAATCAAGAATAAGAAAATCGGTTTATATATAAAATACAAAAAAAATATAATAATCAATAATAAAAAGAAAAATAGAATAATTAAAACCTTGATGTAATATATAAGTGAATATAAATTCCATATGATAAAAAAAAAAGGAAAAACAAAATTATATAAAATAAAAATTAAAGACAAAAAAAAAAGAAAAAATACCAAAATAGAATAGTAGAAAAAAAGATTCATGGAATATCATTAAACAATTATTAATTTAAGTTATGATAATTCTTAAAAAAAAAAAAAAACAAAAAACAAAATATATTAAGAATAAGGTTAGTGGCAAAAAATAAACTCAGTCAATAAAAGAATCTCTCCATCTGGCTGCTAATCAATTATTCTCTCTTAAATTAACAAATTGTGGAAGATAAATATCACTACAATCGTAGTTTTGACTTAAAAATGGACCCAAAATACTATATTTCTTAGTAGCACCAGTGGTTAATCTATTGTATTGTTGAGCATCACGACAGTATTTGGAATAAACACGTACAACTTTCAAATACAAGATAATCCTTTCATTAATTTGGGCCATACTTTCCTCCTTGGTTGGGGTAGTGGCATTATTATTATCATTGCTACCAGCAATGGTTGCTGCGGCAGTATTGTTGGAAGGAGCAACAGCAGCAGCAGCAGCAGTAGCAGCAGCAGAAGAAGAGGAAGTCAAAGCCGTATTTTGCTTGGAGGTAGTATCCAATTCTTCATTTGAAGTGGCATGTTGATCAAAAGCACCGCTAGCATTCAAAGCTTGAACAGCAGGATTATAATTATCATTGGTATTATTGGCAACAACATTATTTTCCATTAAAATGTCTGATTTTTCTTGGGCCCAAGTAACACAAGCATCTCTCAAGGCAGCCCAATCAGCATTAGCAATAAACCCTTGGCCTACCTCATCAGTTTTCATAACCAACTCATTCCATCTACTTAAAATCTCATTGGAGCTAACATTGTCAATAGACCCTAAACTTTTCAACAAAATTCTATAGGCGACAATTGTTTTAGGAATATTAAATGCTTTGTAAGATTGGTTAACAAAGTCAATAATGGAACGATCACGCCATTGGGCAGCTGCCTTGGTCAAAATGATGTTGAAAAAGGGTTCATCAATTGGTTTTATAGTATTATAAGTCATAATAATATTTTGCAAGTTGGTAAACCCTTCCTCGTTAAAAACAGTAAACTTGCGGAAAAAAATATCAAAAAAGGTGTCATTTAGGGACGAGGAAATACCATGATTCACACGTGAGCCGTAATGAATGGAAGATTTATACCAAACATCATACACCTTATTAAAGTCGCCCAATTGGTACCAGATATTGGTCATAAATTTCTTAACATACGAAACTTGCAAATCAATTCTGTATGGCATTTCATTGTTTAAAGCTTTGATGAAAAAAGATTCAGCTAAATTCAAATCTTTGCACTCACCAATAAAAGATAAATGGGTTTCGATTAAATAACCAAACTTTCTTTCTGAGCTTTCCTCGCACAATTTGGTAAACAATTCCAAGGCTTTCATGTTCTCTCCGGCACTCAAACAGGCTCTAATCATACCAACACTTAAATTAGGATGGAAATACGAAATTAAGTTTGATGAGTCTTGGTATAGCTTAGATATTTCGTCGAAAGAAACACCGTGTTGGTACAAAATGGGTAAAATGACACCAACCACTCTTGGGTTTAGGAAGTATTCATGGGTCAACTGGTTATTCAACCCATTTCTCCAAATATCAACAGCCTCTTCTTCCAATAATAATTCTTTAAAAGCAGTGATCAAATGCATACAACCATACTCATTAACACCGGTTTTATTTTGCAAAACGTCACTGGCAATTTCTCTCAAAGAATCACACAAATAGTTGGTCATTTCTTTGTGGAAAGATTGGGAGTCGTAATCTGGTTTTTTATTCATCCTAGTTAATTGGTTACGGTTGGCTCTTAAGCCATTATGCAACAGGTGGATCAACATGGAACATCTATTGGAGTTCATTTCTGGAGTTTCAACCAAAATACGATACAAACCCATGGCTTTACCAATGCTATCCCAAAACAATGGGGCTGTAAAATTGCTATTATTTATAGCATTTCTATTGTTGGTATTGAAATTTGTATTGTTTTTGTTGTATTTCTTGTAATAATAGTTTACATTTGTGGTGGAACGAGACATTTGCAATGAAGTCAAAACACATTCATCAAAGGTGACAACCTGGTGATACCATGGACTATTTGGATCAACTTTTAAATTGGTATTATTGTTGTTAGTGTTTGGATAGCCATGGTTTTGACGGTTATTATTGTTTGAGCGCTGGTGTTGTTGCTTATGAATATTATTAAACAAAGGATTAGTAGGAGCGGCAGCACTTACAGGATTAGGAAAGACGGTACTGTTAACATTATTTGGGGTAGTGGTTGTTGTACCAGCATTAGTAGAGTAGTGTAATTCCTGGGAGGGAGTACGTTCTAAATATATTGATTGTGGACTAAAGATATTATGAGGTTGGTGTATATTTTTAGCACTTGAAGCAAATTGGTTAGAAACCCTTTGTTTCAAGACGTTACTTTGCTGAACGAATCTTAAAACCATTTTTTTTTTTTTTTTTTTTTTTTTCTTTCTTTTTGTTTGAATCTTAGGTTTGGATTTTTTATTTAATTTTAGTAGTTGGTGTAAAGTAATAAGAAATGGGATAAAATAAATTTTTTTTTTTTTTTTTTTGCAAGATTATTTTGGAAGTAAAAGCGGAATAAGAAAACGGAATAAAAAGGAAAGAGGAAAAGGATTGTAGAAACATCTACAGCTTTATATATATATACAGTTATTTAAGTATATGATAAAGAAAGAAACGGAACATAAATAATTAACGATATTCAACAAAAAAATAAAAAGAAAAGAAAGGAAAAACGTTGAAGTGGTGCCGTTGGTTGATGATTCTCCTAACAAAATAAAATCTAAGAAATCATTTATTGTCTCGTTTAATATACACAGAAACCATGAATACATTATTACTCATTTTATTTTAATTTAATTTGAGAAATAAAAATGGTGATATTCTTTGTACTTTTTTCTTTTTCTTTTTCTTTTTCTTTCTGCATATAAATTGATATTTAAACGAGGAAAAACAAAAAGAATCAAAATCTTAGAACCATCGGTCATCTTTGGTCTCGGTCTCGGTCTCATCTCGGTCTCATCTCGGTCTCAGTCTCGGCCTCATCTCCTTCCCTTTCCCACCTTCTAGAAAACTAAACCTTAACTCGTAGCCCTAACAGGGCAAAAAGTATATTTTTATTTTATTTATTTATCTTTAATTAAATACAGAGAAAAAAAATTTTTTTTTTTTTTTTTCTTTATTTATTGATTTATTTTGTTTGTAGATCCATTTACCTCATTTGTTTACTAAATATATATAAAAAAGAAAAAATCTAAAATAAAAACTTCTAAACCACAACAACATGTCTTCCAACAAAACCTACAAAGATATTTTTACACTTTTTGACAAAAAGGCTCAAGGCACTATCCCAGTCACCCAATTAGGTGATTTTTTAAGGGCTATTGGCTATAACCCAACAAATAGTTTGGTATCGGACTTAATTAAAAAAAACTTCACCAATACTAATGATATAAGTCTAAATGATATTGACAATTTAATTACTTCTAACAAGGCTGTATTGGAATCAACTACCAATGCTTCAGTCGATGATTTTATCAAAGCTTTCCAAGTTTTTGATAAGGAAAATACTGGCAAGATTAGTATCGGTGATTTGAAATATATGTTAACTGGTCTAGGTGAAAGATTAAATGAAGACGAGGTTGATGAGTTACTAAAGGGGGTAGAAAGTACCGATGATGGTATGATCGAATATAGATCCTTTATTGATGATATTCTAAAGCGTTGAAAAATACAACACTATTGAATTAACTCCAACTTGTTAATTGGTATCCCTTCTTTTTCTTTTTCTTTTTCTTTTTCTTTTCCATATTTATATATTTATATATATAGCTTTATATTATTATTATTATTATTATATACCAATCCTGTATCCTTTTTTTTTTTTTTTTTTTTTTATCATATCATTTACTACCTTTCGAAAATAAATCAAAATCAACTACCAAATAAGCTTAATCATTAACAATATTATAAACACTACTTTACTGCCTCCAGACTCAAAGTTTTTGGCAAAAAGTTCCCGATTAACATCATTGGTAGCCCAAATACATCTCTCTTTAATGTCCAACAACAAGAACAGCAAATTTCTCTACCCTTTATAGGGCTAAATAATCTAATATTGGGCAAAATTGTGCAACCCCTAAAGTCTCTATAACAAACTTGTTTAAATGTTTTGAAATACTCTAAGCAACTATTATCGTCCATAATCTCCATAATAAATGTCATTTTCCCCAATAAAACTTCTCTAGACCAACCTGTCAATATAACAAACTCATCATTTACATACGAGATTTGCCCGTTTCTTCTCCAAATTATAGTAGGTGTACCTGTTTCATTAATAAATTCATCATATTGTAATAACGTCCTCTGATAACATTGTTCCATAAAAATCATGTCTTCTTCATTCAAATTAATCGTGCTTGCAATGAAAATTGGTCTAAATTCACTCAAGTCATGACACATTGATAAAACTTGTTCTCTATTGAATCTTTTTTTCAAATATTTTAATAAACTAGAAAACCCATATGTGTGACTAAAAGGCTGCTGCAATCGCGTGTATATATCTTTTGGTGTCGAATATTTTAGTGAGTGCGGCCAATTTACATTACTCTTGGGCTCATGTGTGTGAAGATTATAATACCTTATACTATTGGTTATATTGTTTGTAGCAATAGTGCTATTGTCATTATTGTCCGTGCCGTTACTAATACTAGTATTACTATTACTATTATTATTGGCAGCAGATGCGGCAGTTGCAGTAACAGTACTAGCACCACCAGCCATCTCGTGTACTTCCAAACTGTAGGCACGCACTGTTTCACTACTATTTTTCATACATGCAATTGGTGTGTCAATGTTACAAAACTCCAAGTCTTTAAAACTATTACTATTATTCCTACAATCCCTGGTGGAACCACCAGTTGCAGAGGCAGTGAAACTAGTATTAGCGCTGATATCTGATGATTCAGTGAGTATTAGTGGAAAGTGTTGTGTCAATAGATCTACTTTGGAGTTTAATATTTCAATACTGTATGGTCCCAAGTATTTAACCAACTCTCTTGAATAATTAATTGCCTGCTCTGCTGCCTGGTTATTTATTATGTTGTGGTTAACAGTATTATTAGTCGCATTGTGGTACGGTACATTACTACTGGTATTACTAGTGTTTGAACTAGCATAATGACAAGTTTTTTGATATTGGTGCATGTATGGCGATGCTGACCTACTTTGTGGAACACTAGGATTATTGAAATTATAATTATGGTCATTGTATAAAGTATTCCTATTATTAGTATTATCAGTACATTCCTTACAGTTGGTGCCAGTATTACTGTATACCAATTGTTTATTATCGTGAAGATTAAAAGTAGCATTAGAATATCCAGTGTCACTGATATAGTCATCCTTATTTTGTTGTCGCAGATTATAACTTTCGTTTAATTTTGTACTACTTGAATTATTACTACTAATAGCACTAGCGCTCCTCCCCGTATCTGCATTAATATTATTATGACTGTGGTTATTCAAAATATTAACAGGTATTCTGTTCAGTACATTTTCTTCTTCTCTTATTATGTTCGATAAAGAACTATATTCCGAATCAATGGCACTACTCATAAACTTAGGCTTATGTACTATATGTGATGGTGTTGCTCTATATTGTTGTTCTTGCTGAACAATAGTGAAATTCTCACTAGTATTGTGGGAAGTAGGATCCAAATTATTGGAAGAAGTAACAGCATTAGCTGTAGTAGATACAGGAAAATTCTGGGGTAAAACCTGGGTGGGTACATTTATCTTAGCCTGTAATGTATCCTCATCAACATCTAGTAAATATTTACTTTTTTTCCTAGGATTATCTACACATGTATCAGTTAATTTTTTTCTAATACATCTAGCACATGGTCTTGAAGCATCACATGTAGCATGTGCTCTAGCACAATGTACACAGGCTCTGGAAGTTTTTTTTTTTTTACGCTTGGGTATGGTATTGGTATTTGTGTCTATAAGTTTACTTACTTTATTATTACTATTATTATTTGTAGCTGTGCTTGGCATATAGTATATGTAATAATAATAATAATAATAATAGCTGCTGATGGTTTAAGCGTGTATTGTCCTTATTTTATATTATTTCTTCTTCGTTTTTACCCTTTTATTAATCTAATATATTAAAATAAAAAAAAAAAAAAAAAAAAAAAAGACTTTTAAATGTTTGTTTCTTGGATTATATTGATAAGATCTTTTTTGATAGCATTTTTAAGTGACAATAAAAAATCAGTTTCCCTTTAACATCTTCCTTTTTAATTAATATTTATTTTATTTCCAAAAAAAAAAAAATAAAAAAAGAAAAAAAAAAGGAAAAAAAAAAAAAGAAACAAAGAGCGATAAGAATAGGCTGAACTAAAACATCTGTAAGTTCAGCAGTGTTATAAGGTAAACCTTATAACAAGATAAATCACGTGTTAATAACCGTAAATAGTGAGATACTATGTTATTATGATTTATCCGTAAAGAGACTTGTACGTGGATGTTACGCTTAGTAGTGATTATGCCAGCAAAGCAAATACTACTATAACACCGCAGTACCGAAGTTGAGAACAACGCATCGAAAAGCTAAGGCTATGCGCTGTCATAATTGTTGTAAAAGTTGTCGTGTCGACAACCGAAAACAGGAGTATATAAAGCCAACATCTCACTAAAGAGTTTTGGGTTTCGTAGATATATTGTCCTTGTTTGTATAAGTTAGTTTAGACTTATGTAATTAGATATTATATATAGAAGAAATATAATAACGAGAAAAGATCGATTTAGAACGAGTCTAACCAAGTAACATCTTTAGCCCACTTCACCTTACAACAAGCAGAAAGTAAGCGGATTTAGCTCAGTTGGGAGAGCGTCAGACTGAAGATCTGAAGGTCCTGTGTTCGATCCACAGAATTCGCAATGTTTTTTACCTTTTTTTTTATTATCAATTATTCTGAGCAAAGCAGTCATCATTATTTTTATTTTTTCCAAACATTGACGAAAAAAAAATTTTTTTTTTTTTTTTTTTTTTTTTTTGCATTTTTTTGCATTTTTTTTTAATTTTTTTTAATAATAAACGTTAAACTCTTGCATCTCTAACATTTCTTAAAGTTAGCTCCATGTATTAAATCAAAATTAAGCACAACAGCACAATAACCTACAAGTGTTTCTTTACATACACACATACTTACATCACAGATGACCGATTTAGTTGCAAAATTCAAAGAATTAAACTTACCATCATCAACCGAATTCACTCAAGAACAAAAAGCTACTAAATCCCAATGGGAAAACATTTCCAACTCTGGCCAAATTGTTACTAATTTAAGTGAGCTAAATACACATTTGAAATTCAATGCCTTCATCATTCCACAAGCTTCATTAGAACCTTCCGAAACTGATGCTTTTGTCTTAGAACACACTTTACCGGGCCTAAAAGATATCATTTCTGCTTCTAAAGACATTAAATCTACCGTTGCTGAATACAGACATATTATCAGGTGGGCTTTGTTTTTGATTAAATTATTGAAAATCACCGATGAACCTGTATTGACCGGTATTAATTTGGATTTAGATTTACCTAGAGAAATTATTGAAAAGAAAAAAAAAGAAGATGCTTCAAAGAAGGAAAAACAAGGCAGTGCTAATGAAACCAAGAAAGGAAATAAACAGCCAAGAGGCAAACCAGATGAGGAAACTTTGAAAAAATTAAGAGAAGAAGCTAAGGCCAAGAAGGCTGCCAAAAAGGCTGAAAAGGGCAAGCAACAACAACAACAACAGGAGGCAGATTCTAAACCAAATGTTTCTGCCATTGATTTCCGTGTTGGTTTTATCGAAAAGGCCATTAAGCATCCTGATGCTGATAGTTTGTACGTATCCACTATTGATGTTGGTGAAGAAGAAGGTCCAAGAACCGTTTGTTCCGGTTTAGTTAAATATTTTCCATTGGAAGCTATGCAAAAAAGATACGTTGTTGTAGTTTGTAATTTGAAACCAGTTAATATGAGAGGTGTTAAGTCTTATGCCATGGTTTTATGCGGCAGTGATGAAGATAAAATTGAATTTGTCGAACCACCAGCTGGTTCCAAACCAGGTGATAAAGTTTTCTTTGAAGGTTATGGTGCTGAAGAACCATTAAAACAATTGAATCCTAAGAAAAAGATTTGGGAAGCTTACCAACCTAATTTTAGCACAAATGATAATTTAGAAGTTATTTTTAAAGATGAAACTGATGGAGGTAAAATTAAAAAATTAACAAATGCAAAAGGCGAATCCTTTAAGGTCGCTTCTATTGTACATGCTAATGTTCGTTAATTTTTTTTTTTTTTTTTTTTCCAATCAAGTTCTTGTTACATATGTATAAATAAATAAATCTATATATATATATATATATGTACTTATTTTAAATCAGAATTTGTTTCTCTCCTAAATATTATTTGGATTTATAAAATTGTCTTCCAATCGATTAATTATTTTAAATTCTATAGTATTTTTTAAATTCAATAACCAGGTATCAAAATTTCCATCCTTTTCATTATCATTCAACTCAAATAAATGATTCATCGAATGCTTTAGCTTGCATATAATTTCATGATACAATAAATATTTTGTTATTTCTATGCTAGTGTCTTTAGTTGCAAACTCAATCAGTGGTAAAAAAATAGATAAATTTATTGAAGAATTTATAAAAACATCGCTACCAAAATAAAAAGACCAATTTAGCGAAAAATCCTTTAACCACTTAAATAGATAATTATTCAAGGTACCATTTGTATTGCTATCAGATTGCCCAATTTTTATTAGGAATATTATATTTATTGTGTCAACCAACCAACCGTTCTTATTTTTAGTCGTATTAAAAGAAAGTAGTCTAAGTTTTATTAGATTACTAGTTAACAAATTTTCAAAGACGGCTTCATTTTTAAGCAAATCAATTAAATCTTGATAATATACATTACTGGGCTGTAAATATAAATCATTTAATAATGAAATAAAATTAGCCTCAAGTAATTTATTAGGAAAGAGAGGAGAAACTTTTTGTTCCCATTTAAATTCAAAAAATATTTCAATATAGTATTTATCATCAGCATTGAATAATTCAGGGAAAAAGGCCAAATCAAAAAAATCATTTTTGCCGTTGAAATCACAGAAAAGATTGTTATTATGAACAACATTTATATTTTTAACGGCATTGCTTGACTCTGGATATGTTTCTAGGCATGGGGAATTCAATAGTACATTTGAATCCCAAAAAGCATCGAAATCAGGAGAAAGCAAAGCAGTTTCCTGGAGGTGAAATGAACTTGGAGTCCCAGAAAAATTGTTTGTTGCTGGTTCGTCTACTAATGAACTCGTGGAACATGGTGATTTAATTACAAGATACTGATATTCGTTTTGTGACATATAATATGACTCAACACTGACCGGTGTATCTGAAATTAATTTTTTGTCATTGTTTAAAACCGTAAATGATTTAATAGGAGATGGTGGTACAGCCAACAATGTTGCTACGTCTTTCCCCTTTACAGTTTTGTTTCTACCACTTACAGGGAAGCATCCAAAAGGACCACATTGGAAAAAAGTTGTATTAGTATTAGATACTATGTGCTTAGCAGAGACAATTTGGCTTTCCAGTTCTTGTAACAAAAAATTCATTTTTTCATTAACACACGCTTGATAGGCGTTACCATTATCAGATTTACATTTAGCACCATGAATCAAACTATTTTGCTGATTTTTATAAACTTTATATCTTCTATCACTTATAGTGTAAGAATTGGAGCTCTGTATTTTTTTACACTTGCTGTTATTATTATTATTATTTTTAAAAGTAGTGTTGTTATCACCAAAATTCTGTTTGTTAGCTTGAGGGACGATGGTTATTGTGGAATGTGTATTATTGTGTATAGTGCATAGTTTGTCTTGTTCATTAACTGTGTATAGATTATAATTAGACCAAATTAATTTAACGTCATATTCGCAACTATCATTATGTTTTACGCATAACGAACATATTGGTCTAGTTTCATCGCATTTCCTTTTTTTATACCTACAAGCCCAACACCCTGTAAAATTCCGGGTTTTTTGCTTTGTATTAGTGACGGAGGTAGAGTTTGTTATTTTATTTGTATTCATGTCTATATATATATATATATAATTGATTTAGACTTTTTATACTGTTTTTAATATTATATATTAGATTTGTTTAGAAAAATGGTTACTAAAGAGTTATTTAAAATTATTAATAACAAAACACTAAAATTTTTATGTGTGTTAAATTTAATATGTTTTTAGATATATAGAAAAAACTATATTATATATAAAAATATTTTTTTTTTTTTTTTTTTTTTGGATTTTTGAAGTGGTGTCAAAAGGAATTTTTTTTTCTTTTAATAAAGTCTAATTTTTAATTTTCATCATTTTTTTATAACCAAATAAATTTATTAATATTTCCAGGCTGGATAATCCACGCATTTTTGTCTTGTTTTGTTTTGTTTTTTTTTGTAAGATTTGAAACTATGACAAAAAAAAAAAAAAAAAAAAAACAACCTTTTTATGAACAAATCATCCAATAATAATAGCAATTGTATAATCACTACTTATTCACTCTTTTTTTTTTTTTTTTTTTTTTTTTTAACCTTACTTGTTAGATCCTCCCACTTTTAATTCAGTCTGTTATAATGGTATTAATATCTTACAGTACATTAAAAAAAAAGTCCATATATATGTATTAATATCTTATATAGTTCCTTTTCTTTATTTTCAACAAATTACCTACAAGAATTAATAAAAAAAAGAAAAAAAATTTTTTATTCAACTATCCCTTCCACTAAAAATAGACTCACCCCCTTCCACACTCCTCTTTTAAACCATATGAGACACGAAACGTACCATTAAAAAATGATTAATTAGTTGATAATCTTGATGTTGGTAAAGACACTCTACGTGATCTATTTCCCATATACATTAATGAACGCTTCTTATTTTTTGATGTGCCAGCCTCTAATTGACTGAAATTATCATGGTTATCATTAGTACTAGCAGTAGAATCAGTGTTACCAAAAGAATCCTCATCTATTGGATCGATTTTATAACTTTGGTACAAAGCAATTAAACTAATTCCACCCAAAGACCACCAACTTAACCACGCCACATCATTTTGCTGAGACCAAGACATTAACCAACCCCAAATTAAAGGGCCAATAAATCTAGCAGCAGCACTACAACTTATCGTAGCCCCATTAATAACAGCTCTATACTTTAACGGACTGGTATTATGAATCAACAACATGATTTGTGGGAAAGAAACAGCTCCAACTAGAGTTTTCAAGCCAGTGATAAAGTACAAATAAATTGGGGTTATCCATTTTGGCACACTATCTTTTTGTAGGAAAATCACATAGGGAACCAATATATACATTATTGGATATAATTGAACAAATTTCCGAAATATAGTTAGACAATCAAATGCACGATCAATGATCGGGAAAATGAAAATTACCACAAAACATCCAAACATACCAGTCGTCGATAACAATGTACCCGTCTGTTCCGGTTTGAATCCGATTCCACCACTAATTTTCCATGGAAACTTGCTTAGCAACTTAGTAGAACCATCAGGTAGATGTTTAACTGCCAAATCGTATGCCAAAAAAACCGGCAAAAATTCATCATAAACAATCAAATGTAATGACATGATAAAATTGACCGATATGGGATAAAAGACTTTGGTATGAAATATTTGGTGCCAGATGCCCGAATCTTTACAACCATCAGAGGCAATTGGCGCATCTTGCTCTTCCTGTTCAGTTATATCTGTGTTCTCACGCAAAGAGTACGTTCTGATCAAGGCTACCGACTCTCTTCTAGTTAAAACGTGTTCTAAAGATGGGACACTATCACTATCACTATAATAGGTATCTGTATCTTCATCATCATTTACAGCTTGGGTTGCGGTTTCTGGTTCCAACAAATGTGTATGTTCATCGGATGTAACTGTAGCCGTTTGGATATTCCATGGTCTTTCTTTTGGTTTAATGCACAATAATTTTCTTTTGAGCATATCCCCAAATTCCACTCCGTAATCTTTCCTATATTTATGAATAGGATGTGTTTCTTCTAAAAACAATATGGCATTAACCAATCCGAGAAGTAACAAACAACAAACCACAATATTGGGTAGACAGTATGGATATTTCTTAACCAACTTTAAAATAAAAACTGGAAACCAAGTTGGTGGATTTCTAGAAGGGTCAGCTAATGGATAAGCCAAATAACCCCCAATCATTGGACCAATCACACAGCCAAATTGCCACAATAGGGGCATTGTACTAAATGCCAATGCTTGGTGCTTCCTTTGGGTGGCAATTTCTCCAATAACCGTACGCAAAACACCCACATTCCCATTTAATAATCCCATCATTGATCTTGCAAGTAAGGCCTGGTAAAAATTCGTTGAAAAGCCTAACACCAAAAGGGAAACAGAGGTACCAATTAACCCAAAGCATAGTGCGGGTTTCCTACCATTTTTGTCAGCAAATTTCCCCCATTGAAAGGATGATAAAACTTGACAAAGTGCAAACGATGAAGATAAGTACCCTGAATATTTAGAAACTTGCGCTTCATTTGGTGCAATATGGAAATCATTAACCATGAAATATACATATGGAAATAGAGAGGTAAATGCAATTGGTTCGCTAAACCTTACTAAAGAAATTATCATTAACTGAGTCCATGGGAACCCATCCATTTGTTCCTTAAATGTTAAACGAACTTTATTACTTTGCACCATTATGATGGTTTGTATTATTGATTTTTATTTTTTATGTTTTTTTAAACTAATTAGGATATAGTTGATTTTTTTTAATAAGGACGATAGTAATAAAAAAAAAAAGGGAAGAATGATAATTATTCTGGTTGGGAATATGGCTTTGTATATTATAAATGTGGTGTTTATAATTTAAGTTTGAATAAAATTGGGCTTTTTTTTCTTTTCTTTTCTTTTCTTTTGTTTTTTTTTATCAGTATTTTACTATATAGAGATTATTAAAATGGTTACAATTGAACCACACTTTTATGACTTTTTTTCAAGGGTTGGGTATTATTTATAATTAGAATAAAGTTTTTTTTTTTTAAATTTGGAGCCGATTAATATTAACTGATTCAAGATTGAAAAAAAAAAAAAAAAAAAAAAAAAAAAAAAAAAAAAAAAACAGAAAAAATGATAAAAATAAAACTGTTACATGCGTGATTGTTCTGCAAATTATTCTTAAAGTTCATCCAAGCAACAAATTACGTACATCATCAGACTAAAAAATGAAAATGTGTCAAAATATAAATATTACTGACTTTCTACCACTTTTTTTATTCAAAGAATACCAAGAATAATATCAATAATCACATAGTATAAAAATACTACTTAAAAAAAAAAAAAAAAAAAATCTAAATATAACTTTAATAAACTATACGTAATATATACATTATTAATCCCATAATCCAACCTTTGTACTTCTCCCCTTTGTTTCAGGGAATCTATAGTATACGAAAATAGAAAATAAAAAGGCTACAACACCAAATATAATAAAAATTGGACTTATCCCAATAATAGAATCTAAAACAGGGAAACCATAGGCTACAATAAAAACTGCAATCCAATTACAAGTGGTTCCATAACTTTGTGCAGCTCCAATAGCTTCGTCCGGTGTTAATTCAGAAATAACTAAAAAGGGTATGGGTCCCATACCAATAGCAAAAACACCTATATACAAAAATGTAAAAAAAATCAACAATTGTGCACTATTGGCCTTTAGTCCATATGAAATGAAAAGTGATGAAAGCCCCATGGAAAATGAAGATCCAATTAATAATGGTTTCCTACCCCATTTATCTATGAGGGGGGATGAAGCAAATGTCACAACAACGTTCAATATCGATATTCCAACGTTAACAATAATTGCTGTGTTCCCCTCGCTAACCAAGTCTCCTATAACTTTAACTCCATAACAAATAATTGAATTAATACCAACAAATTGTTGGCCCATTAATATCATTGTAATCATAAACCTGGATTTGTTGTAATGGTTTGATTTAATATATTGCCACATACTAATCTCCTTGATTTCTTCATTTTCTTCAAATTCCCGATTTGAATGTGCTGATACCAAAGGACTAGTGGATCTTGCATGCAAACTTTGGTAACTTGAATCTTTCTTGTTGTTTTGCTTAGTATTGTTTGCAGGTGATGGTCCCAACATTACTAAGTTACTATTGCTACCGTTATTGTTGTTCTCATCTTGTTGTTTGGACAACTGTGTCCTAGACACACTTCTCACACTTAGCCATTCATTAATCTCATTTCTTGTGTCTGCTCTTGTTCCACCTCGCAATCCACGCAAAACATCTTCCGCTTCGTCCAAATACCCTCTATTAACGAGCCATTTTGGAGATTCATGCACTTTAAACAATAGAATAAAGTTAATGGTGGCTAGTATGACCCCCACAAATAAAATATTTCTCCATTGATTTATAGTTGCCCACTTTAAAGATAGCACCTGTGTCAATAATATACCCAAATTAATGCTAACTTGATTCATTGAGCCTAGTGCCCCCTTTAAATTATTGGGTGCAATTTCCGTTAATAATAGTGGGGTAACAACAACACTACTTCCAGCGGCTAGCCCACAAGTTAATCTTCCAATTAAAAACTGCGTAAAACTATTGGAAAACGTTAGTAACAAACTTCCAAGTATACTTAAAAATGCATTGAAAAAACTGATTTTCCGTCTACCATGAATATCAGCTAGCACACCGGCGTACAAGGACCCAAATAGTCCACCAATAGAAAATACTGAAGTTATTAAACCTATTTGCTGCTCACTCATTGCTACGCAGTTTTTAAGTCCCAAAGAATAATATAAGGGATCTGACATTGCATTATCGGTGCCAGTAGTATGACATGACAAAACTGATTGTGGAGCATTCAATTCTGCCATGTGGTAACCATACTGAAGCGAACCGAAACATGCTACAATTGTTGCGAATAACAATTTGTTTGTGACGCTTTTTTCCTTAGGGGATTCTGGACGTCCATATGAAGATGGTAATAAATTAGTATCTGCCATTTCTTTTTTTTTTTTCTTTTTTCCTTCTTTTTTTGTATTTTTCTTTTTTTTTTTTTGGAACAGAAGATGGATTATTAAAGTGTATAGCTGTTTTGTATAGAAAATTGAAATTTAATTATACAGGAGATATTTACAAAAGATAATTATGGTTGTATCTTTTTTATCTTTTTTTTTCTTATAATATAGTACTTGCTAGACAAAAAAAAAAGGCTTAAGATTACAAACACACAAAACTTTTTTTATTTTTTATTTTTTATTTTTTATTTTTTATTTTTTATTTTTTTAAGGGGCGTAAAAGTTAGGAATGAAAAGTCAGTTGTGATATCAATTAGGGTAAAAATGCTATTTAAATGTTTTAGGGTTTTAAACTTTTGTGTTGGTGATTATAAAAACTAATTTATGGCATTGCATCCGTACCTTCTAAATACTGTTTTGTTTTTGAAATAAAAAAAGCGAAAAAAAGAAGAAAAAAAGAAAAAGAAAAGGAAAAAAAAACAGAAGGAAAAATACTTTTATTATCGTGCCATAATAAATTCATATACTTTGCAACTAAGTTCTTACAAATGACTGCATAAAAAAAAATAAAAAAAAATTTTTTTTTTAATTCAACTTTACTTTGTTAGTTAGATAATCAATAAATTGAAAAATATTTAAAAAAAAAAAGTTTTTTTTTATTTTCATTTTTTTTTTTATTTTCTTTTTTTTAAATATATTTAGAGTTGAGATATATTTAATACTTTTTTTCTTTTTCCTCGATTCATCTTACGTATTGTGATTTTTTAAGTTCAATTCCTCTACTTTTTTCTTTTAATAGCCTCATCTCTCTTAATATCCTTTTTTTTTTTATTAAAACAGAAAAAAAAGGAATATCAAAGTAGAACTCCAATCAAATCTATTAGAAATGCCAACTAGATTAACTAAAACCAGAAAACACAGAGGTCACGTCTCAGGTATGTAGTTCCATATTGAATATACAGATTAATACAAAGATTCAATTCAAACCTAATTCATTTAGGATAAAAAGGAATGAAAGAACCAAGATGTGTGCTGATGTGATGTGCTCAATTAAAGAAAACAAATCATTAATTTTGTATAGGTTTAAATATCGATTGCGTGTGATTGTAGAGAAGAGGATATGTTTACATGGATTATATCATTAATTATTGAATCGTACCACTTTATTGGCTATTCAAGGGTTTCAAAATTTTTTTATAAATTTGTTCTGGGATTTGTTCATTTAAGAGACAACGTCTTTAGACTTTGAGTACTAAATATATTTTGCGACTCGTTTATGAATATGTATACATCAAGTTTTTATAAACCAAATTACGCCTACCAGTTCTAGTCATTTTTATCTTGGACTTTGGATTTTTTTTTTGTGGTGGGATGAGGCTTATTTTATTTGGTGTATTTTAGTTTCTATGCTTCTCTACTTTTACGCTTTATCTTTGTTTGAACTGGGGCCATCTTTTAATTGACGCACTCGTTCAGTACATGCTTTGGACAGTGAAAATATTTTTTTTCAGTTCATTTTGTGATTGTTTTTACTTAGTTACAACGAACCAAAGATTACTAACAACCTTTAAAATATATATATATTTTTTAAACTTTGATACAGCCGGTAATGGTAGAATCGGTAAACACAGAAAGCACCCTGGTGGTAGAGGTATGGCTGGTGGTCAACATCATCACAGAATTAACTTGGATAAATACCATCCAGGTTACTTCGGTAAGGTTGGTATGAGATACTTCCACAAACAAAAGAACCATTTCTGGAGACCAGTTTTGAACTTGGACAAGTTATGGACTTTGATTCCAGAAGAAAAAAGAGATGAATACATTAAGTCTGCTTCCAAGACTAATGCTCCAGTTATTGACACTTTAGCTGCCGGTTACGGTAAAGTTTTGGGTAAAGGTAGAATTCCAAATGTTCCAGTTATTGTCAAGGCCAGATTTGTTTCCAAATTGGCTGAAGAAAAAATCAAGGCTGCTGGTGGTGTTGTTGAATTGATTGCTTAAATTAAATGAAACTTTAAAAGTTTTTTTAGAATGTACTTTAATTTTTGTAGTATAATTGGTTCTATTCTTTATGGTTATAAGTAAAACTATGTAAAAATGTTTTAATTATGTAATCAACTTTTAGAATAAATAATTCAACTTTTTTTTTTTTTTGTAGTTTTGATAAGCTATAAGTGTGTCTTGTTATTTTTAACTGAGTGTTGGTTAAGTACGTTAAACTCATTTGATATCAGTATTAATTAATTCCGATAGAAAGAAGAGTTGGAATTTTTTTTTTTTTTTTTTTTTTCTCTTTTCTTTTTTCTTATTTCTTTTTCCCGGTAAAACCTCGAAAGGTTTTTTATTTTTTTTTACTTGCATCTCTTTCTTTTAATCGTGTATTGTTTTCTTTTTATAATTATTTAATTATATCACATATCATTTTCCAACTAGTCAAAGAAACACATTTTTCACTAAACTTTGTCTTAAAAATCATCTTAGTTAGGAAATCAGTTATAACTTTTTGTCTGTCAACCTAGCATATACTTTTTTCCCCCCTTTTTATCTACCTTCATGTTTAAAAATTATAGAATAGTTAAAAACATTAATATAACAAAAAGGTATTTCACAATGACTACATCAAACAAAACAAATATTGCTACGCCTAATGAACCATCAAATATTTGGAAACCAGAAGATCATATTCCACCCGAATTAAAAGAGTCCTTTGGCCTATTATCCAAATCCACTCCAGCAAATTATGTAATCAACTTTTTACATATTATCGAACAGTTAAAAATTCAAAAAAGAACGGGATGGTTAGATCACAATATAAATGATTGTGAATCGATTGCAGATCATATGTACAGAATGGGTGTTACTTGCATGTTACTGAAGACACCGGGCATAAACAGAGATGCATGTGTGAGAATTGCTTTGGTTCATGATATGGCAGAAAGTTTGGTTGGAGATATCACTCCGCATGATTCCATCAAAAAAGCTGAAAAGCATCGTAGAGAATTTGATACTATCAAGTACATTACTGAAAAACTAGTTGAACCTTATAATAAAGAGGCTGCCAAGCAAATAGAGGAAGATTGGTTGGCCTATGAAAACATTTCTTCTCCGGAAGCTCGTTTTGTCAAGGATATAGATAAATTTGAGTTATTGGTTCAATGTTTTGCTTACGAGAAGAGATATGGTAAAACTGATTTACAACAGTTTTGGGGTGCTGTGAAAAGTATTAAAACTGATGAGGTCAAAAGTTGGGCTCAAGATTTGTTGAAACAACGTGAAGAATTTTTTTCCAAACAAAAGTAGATAAGCTAGTTGATCATTACACAACGCTTGCTATCTTTGCTGTATTTTTTCTAGCTGTAAATTAGAAGTCAACAGAGACAATAATTGTACTATTTGAAATTATGTATAATGTACATATATAGAGGCTAATTTAATACTAAAATATTCAAACAAAAAAATATAATAAAATATAATAAAATAAAATAAAACATGTGCAGGTATCATATAATGGTCCATAAATTATCATGTTTAAAAATAAACGCACCAATGACATGTCTTGTAACAATGGCCAACAAACCAATAATAAACTGAATTAAAAGAATTCTTTGGCATAATTTATCTTCCCTTAATGGGCCGGACCAAACTAAAATCAAATTAATCAACGTCATGTTGGTACATGATTTAACCTCCCCATTTTTCTCATCAAATTCGAGATCAATTAGTCTTAATAAGTATAATAATTTTAGCATAACTTTGGCAATAGGCTTAATCCTGATTGCCTCACCTTTTTCATTAATCAATAAATTGGCCCTAGATGGATATAATAATCCGTCATTTTCATTAAATTTGGGCATTCTATGTCTAGGACATGGAACTAACCCAAATAATTGGGGAACACTATAAATAAAGTTGAAAATTTGGGGTAAAAAAAATAATAGGGTTGTTTTTGAGAAATGGCCCAAAATACCGCAACAGGCAAATACCATGCCTGCAAAATAACAAAATGTATCTCCAACAAATACCTTTGCTGGAAACTTATTATAGTGATATAATGCCAATGAGACACCTAATAACTGAATAATTAGAACAGCAGACATCATATGAGAGTGTTTAGAAGCCTCATTGATACCATTGATTAAAAATAAACCATCATTGATAAGAAAGATGATACATAACACTATTGTTTGGCCAACTTCTAAACCATTGACACCTGCTAAGATATTAATGGAATTTGGACAGAAAATAGAAACACAGCCCATATAAGCGTAATATCCCCATTTCAAATCTATAAACTGAGGGAAAGGGGTGATCATAGCGCTAGTGGTTGGCTTGAATGTAGAAAAAATCTTATAAATAAAGGGAGGAATCGTTACTGTAGTCACACCGAAATCAACATAATAGACAACTAGAAGTGGAATGGCCGCAAACGCAGGTAAGAAAAATTTGTGTCTCCATCTTAAGTCAAACAAATCATCGGCTATACCTAACAAAAGAATACTTTCTAAGCATAAAACAGCACTTAAAAATTCACACAATTTACGGTGTGGAAAGAAATGCACGACTGCGGGTTCTTTTATGGAGAGCAAATCTTTATAAAACAAAATTGGGATGTCACAAAACATCATTAAAATAAAAATTGTAGCTGGAATAGCTCCGATTGTTTCTGGAATAATTGGTTTATCTCTTTTGGAAAGATCTTTTCCAAATAGACCAATTTTAACAAATTGTTGGGAAACTCTTGGTATCAGCCATAATGTAGCTAAGTACCCAATGGCACCACTTATTGTTGATACTATTAGTGGGAATCCGGTATTGGCATCCATTGCTGTGAACTCTTTCGATTGTATCTATATATATATATTTAATCTTTATTTTTTTTTTTTTCTATTTATAGATGTATATATATGTATATATAAGCGTGTCTAGAGAAAGAAAAGAAAAAAAAAAAAACTAGGTTTTTTTCAGTCACGACACATAAAATGATTAGAAGTTAAATAGAATTTTTTTTTTTTTTTTTTTTTTTCCTTTAAAGTTCGAGCAGTTAGAGGAAATAGGAGCTATGTAGATTTTATTTTAAAAATTAATAATAAATTAGGGAAAAATCAAACTTTTCAATTAATAAAAACGCACATGGTTTAATAATTCATATACCAGTGATTTTTTTCTATTTAAAAGTTTCAGAAACCAAAATCTAAAAATTGAAAATGAAGAAAAGAAAAAAAAAAAAAAAAAAAATATACATATTTTGCTGGTACTTACACTTCTCGGACAAACTATTTCTCGGACTTATTTATTTTTTCATTTTTGCTATTTTTCGATCCTGAGTTAAATTCACCTAAAAAAAAATAAATTGATCAACAAGCAAAAGTTAAATGCGTTTTTTTTCCTTTTTTTTTTTTTTTTTTCTTTTCTTTTTTATTACGTAAATTGTTGAAAGTTAAAAGTAGTAAAAAACTTATCTACTCTCACATAGATCCAAGTAAATAAATATATATATATACATACAATATGATACCCTTCATTTCTGGACACGAAGATCTTATCCATGATGTAGCTTACGATTTTTATGGAAGACATTTAGCAACGTGTTCAAGCGATCAGCATGTTAAAGTTTTTAGACTAGATAAAGAAACAAACGAGTGGATTCTAAGTGATTCCTGGAAAGCACATGATAGTTCAATAGTAAGTTTAGACTGGGCCTCGCCTGAATTTGGCAGATTAATTGTAACGGCATCTTATGACAAGAAAATTAAAATCTGGGAAGAAGACCCCGATATTCCAGAGGGAAGCGGCAAAAGATGGATCAATGTAACTACATTAAATGATTCTATTGGCCCATTATTTAGTGTCAAATTTGCGCCTAGTCATTTTGGTCTACGTATAGGATGCATTGGGAATGACGGGATCCTTAGAATATATGATGCTTTAGAACCATCAGATTTGAAGTCATGGACAATTACCAGTGAGCTTAAAGTTTTGGCTACACCGCCAGCTTCTCATTTACAAAGTGATTTCGAATTGGTTTGGTGCCCTAGTAGATTTTACCAGGAAACAATTGTTTGTTGTGCATTAGACCAAGGATTAATATATCAACGTAATAAGGAGGGTAAGTTATTTTTGGCTGCGACCTTACCTGGGCATAAGGGGCTAATCAGGTCGGTTTCTTGGGCCCCAAGTATAGGCAGAACCTATCAGCTAGTTGCTACTGGCTGTAAAGATGGGAATGTTCGTATTTTTAAAATAACAGATCATAATAAGTATATAGCTTCAAATTATAGTGGTAATGGAGACAATGAAGCAAATAATTCTACAATTGCTGTTGAATTGATTGCTGAAAAGGATGATCATAAGGGCGAAGTATGGTCAGTATCATGGAATTTAACTGGGACTGTTTTAAGTAGTGCAGGTGATGACGGTAAAGTGCGTTTATGGAAATCTTCATATTCAGATGAATTTCAATGTATGAGTGTAATTACTCCCCAAAAAAGGTAATTTATTTTAGTGACTATACGTATATGTAATCTCATTTTTTTTTTTTTTTTTTTTAATTATAGTAAAAAGATAAATTATTCATTTCGTAGTTGTTATTGGTTTTTGTTAAAGATTGTTGTTGCTACTTGAAATCTATCTCAAGTTGATATTTTTTTATAGCGGTTAGATCCGAAGATAAACCTGTATATTAAGAAAACTTGCAGAAACGTTTTTTTTTTTTTTCTTTTTTTTTTTTAATCAATTTAGATATGCAAGTTTTATAGTTTAATGGAATATTTACAGCTTGGAATTGTACAAAATACTATAATATTATAACGGTGTTATTAGTATTTAAGGTATAACCATTAAATTCCTCAGTCTATAAAAGTAAAAATAAAAAAAAAAATAAAAAAAATAAAAAAAAAGGAACAAAGTAAATATGTCTGATTTTTACAAATTGACTCCAATAGATTCTAAAAGCGAACCATTCCCATTTTCACAATTAGAAAATAAGGTTGTGTTAATAGTAAATGTAGCATCTAAATGTGGATTTACTCCACAATATGAAGAACTCGAGGAATTGTACAAAAAATATCATGAAAAAGGTTTGGAAATATTGGGATTTCCATGTAGTCAATTTGGCGAGCAAGAACTGGATACTCAAGAAGAAATTATTAATTTTTGTAAGTTAAATTATGGTGTTACTTTTCCAATTTTACAAAAGATTAAAGTTAATGGAGTAGATGCAGATCCTGTTTATACCTACTTGAAAGCTCAGAAACCTGGTCTATTAGGGTTCAGAGGTATTAAATGGAATTTTGAAAAATTTTTAATAGATAAAAAAGGTATTGTATTCAAAAGATACTCATCGGTTGTAAAACCAACTTCTATTGAAGGTGATATCGCAGCTCTGTTATGAATTTACCATATAAATATTTAAAAAAAAATAACGTGAAATGGAAAATAATTTCATTATAAAATAGTCATTTATATAATATTATATATATATATATATGTAAACTTCCAAATCGCTGAAATACAATGGGAGCTATTTCTTGATTTTTTTGGTTTTTCTTGAATATTCAAGATCTTCATTTACAATTCTACTCTTCAAATCATCAGTCATCGTTAGTTCAGTATCAAACTCTTTTTCTGTGTATTGCAACAAAACTTGGCATCTTCTGGCAATTTCAGAAGCAGTTCTACTTTGGAAGAAATAATCCATAAGAAATAAAGGTGATTCACTGATCTCTTTTTTTATCAGAGAAGATGCGTTTGGTGTATTTAAACCATGCTTGAAGGACATGATCAACAAAAATCTATCCTGGTCCAAAGAGTACATCCTCTTACTTGGAGCTGAGCTAGATGGATATGTAATCTTCATATCTTTTAGTGGATTTTTATATTGAGAAAGTTTTCTACGTAATGCTTCTTGTTGAAGTTGTGTCCGCTTGATTTTATCCTCTTCGGCTTCGATATTTTTAACAATTTTTTCAAAATTATCAATCCTATTAATATTATTCCAAAATGAATTTGAATATTCTCTAACTTCCTCTTCTGTCTTAGTTTGTTCCAATTCTTTGGCAATGGCCTTTATTGAACAACGACCGTGTCTTCCTGAGGCTGCTAAAAACTTTCTAAACTCTATTTTGTTCCAAGTAATAAACCCCATTGATTTTAACCGCTCTTTTTCAGCAAGTTCTTGAACGCTTAAAGGTTGAGCATTTTCAATAGCATTTTGTAAAATTTTTAATTTGGCTTTCTCGTCTTGTTCTTGAAATTCGTTACAACTATAAGTTAGTTTCAAATCGTCTACAGTAGGAACACAATTGTTAATCTTACTAGTCCATAATCTTTCCCTTTCTAATAATAATTTTAATTTCGGTGGCAATAATTGGTGGTTAGGTAAATTTGCTGGTCTAGGCATCTTATGTTGACTTGGCGGCTTTGGTGTAGATGCATTATTTTTCGGATTCAAAACATCTCTATAATATTCATCAATAGAATAATTGGTGTTACGTTCACGTCTACTGCTAACACCGTTTTCATTGAAAAGAGTCAATGGATCGATAATATTTGTATCTGCAGCTTTTTTCTGAAAACTTTTCCCATTCCATTCATAGGAATCGTCCACTTGGTGTGAAAATTTCTGTAAATCATCCAACCCTAGATTAGAATATTTTTCATTCAAAGCTCTGGTTTTCTTTTCAGATTCAGCTAACAGTTCATCCAAAGAAAACTGTTCCCCATCTTCATCATCAACATCAGCACTTTCACCTGTAGTAGCATTGTTGAAAACATCTCTGGCACCAAATTGAATCATGGATAATAAATCATCTTTATTTTCACCAGAAGTTTTCCTTTTTTCAAAAGTGGTTCTACCTTGCTGGATAACTAACTGATCCAATCTCAATTTCTGAGTGGCCCTCTCCAAAATTTTTTCTTCGACACTGTTGCTGGTGACAAATCGAAAAACTTTAACTTGTTTCTTTTGTCCAATTCTGTGAGCTCTATCCATTGCTTGTAAATCGGCTTGTGGATTCCAATCTGAATCATACAAGACAACAATATCAGCACTGGTTAAGTTGATACCTAGGCCACCTGCACGTGTTGTTAACAAAAATATAAATTTTTTAGAACCTGGTGCGTTATATTCATCGATTGCTTCAATTCTATCTTCATGTGCAGTGGAGCCATCAATTCTGCAATACTCGTAATTTTTGAAGTAACAATAATCTTCCAAAATATCTAATAGTCTGCTCATTTGGCTGAAAATTAAAATTCTCGAACCTTCCTTTTGGAATTTCTCCAATAGTTTATCCAAAACCTTTAATTTTGCACAATTGTCTATCAAATGTTGATCAGTGGTAAATGGTGGGCCTGGTTCAGCACCGTCAAACAAATAAGGATGATTACAACATTTTCTTAGTTGCATCATAATGTTTAGTAATCTAGTTTTTGTTTCTTTTTTCCCAGAATTGCCATTGACTGCATCGATATCCCTTTCCAAAATACGTCTATACCAACTTTTTTGCATCCTAGACATGCCAACGTACAAATTCAATTCCTTTTTGGGTAGTAATGACTTTTCAACATCACTTTTCACACGGCGTAATAGAAATGGACTCAAAATCGCATGAAGTTGTTTGACAATTTTATCTTGATCAGCAGCAGTTTTTTCATTACCATCAACACTTTCATTAGCATTGCCACCAAACCACTCATCAAAGGCAGTAGAGTCTGCAAAGATGTCGGGTAATAAAAAATTTAATAATGCCCATAGTTCATGTAAGTTATTTTGTAATGGAGTACCGGTGATTAATAGCCTATTTTTAGAAGTGAATTCTCTAATGACTTGGGACAGCATTGACTCTTCGTTCTTGATTCTATGGGCCTCGTCGATAACAATATATTCCCAATTAAACTTTCTAAATGTAGCTTTTTCCTTTATAACAATTTCGTATGAAGAAATTACTACGTCGAATTTGCATGCCAATAACCTATCTTGAACCAAATTTTGCCTTTGCTCTTTGTCACCTTGTAAAATGAAAGCATCCACATCGGGAGTCCATTTATTAAATTCCCTTAACCAGTTATTCAAAGTGGATTTGGGAGCAATTATTAAAAATGGACCTGGTTTTTTTTCTAGATATCTAATGTATCCTAAAAAGGAAATTGTTTGTAAAGTTTTACCTAAACCCATTTCATCAGCCAATATGCCACTTAAATTATGCCTATGTAGAGAAACTAACCAGTTTAAACCTTGAATTTGGTAAGGCCTCAATTTCCCATTAATGTATAGTGGTGATTCTGTAAAAATAATTTCATCATCTACATCGTCTTCATAGTCTTGTTCCTTTGTTTCTTTTGTTTCTTCCTTTAACAATTCTTTGTCTTCATCATGTTCACTTAACCTAGATCTATGAGTGAATCCTTTGGTGCCCCCATTTTTTAGCTTATTTGACAACAAAGATGGATTTTCGTGAGATAAATTACTTAATACTTGTTTATATTGTTCGTCTCCTGAATCAACTTTTCTATCCAAGAACTGTTTAAACAGAGTACTAATTTCTAATAAATACTTGAATCTTTTAACAGTAGCTGCTACATTTACCTCCTTTTTCTTGTAAGACTTGCCGTTAAAATTGTTTATTAAATATTTGGTTTTTCTGTATTCGAGAAGTTTAGCGGGCAATCCAACTTGGAAACTTTTTAAATTTAAAGTGTATTCATCCATATTAGAAAACAAATTATCGAACTTTTTTTTTTTTTTTGTATTTTATGATGGATCGTTTTTATTTACTTTGATTAATTAATTTGGAAAGAGGCAAGTTGAGTACAGTGTAAAGTATTATTTGTGAAAATATAACAATAAACAATTTTTTTTTTTCATTTTCTCGACAGCTGAACAAAATGAAAATTAAAAAAAAAAAAAAAAAAAAAAAAAAAATGCCAATTTTATTCGTTGCTTTTGCTTTATTGAGAAAAAAAAAAAAAATGTATATTTTCTAAACATGCAATTTGAAAATATTTTATCTATTTATGAAATTAAAAGGTTATCAAAGATCAGCATCTAATATATTTAAAGTTTCCATTAAACAAACTGATTTAAATACGTTAAGGTTAAATAAATTGATATATAATGCAGGAAATATCTGATTTAAGGGAAGAAACAATTGTTGAATACCAGGCAAAAACAGAGAAACCACCCTGTTGCTTACAAATATTGTGCAATAATAAATATATTTTGGTAGGTACTTATGATTTAAATAAGAACACTGGGTTCAGGAACGGTTCGATAGATATATATGAATATCCTGGTTTAACACTGTTGCACAAAATACCAACGTACGGTGCTATACTAGATTTGAAAATATCTTCACATGGTGACAGGTCAATAATGATAACTGCACATTCTACAGGAAATTTAATGGTTTGGAAAATTAACTATGACATCAGTTCATTTAATGTTACTGAAATGTTAACGCTACAGGCAAATTATCAAGTTTTCCATTCGGATACTTTAATAACTTCTTGCCATTTCTCACCATTGGAACCGCAATTGGTCTTATGTACTGCTACCAATGGCAAAACAAAATTACTTAGAATTGATAAAACTCCATGTGAATCTACCACAAGAATAGTTCAAGACGAAAAAATTACCAGTATTAATGCGCTTTCCTGCGACACATTAGAATCGCAACATTCATTAGAATGCTGGATAGGCGAATTTGGTAAAATTTCACCTTTAACTAACGTAGTTTTTACCGGTGGGGATGATTCAAAACTAATAGCCCATGATTTAAGAATGAAAAACGAGATATGGAGTAACGAAGGTAGGATTCATCAGGCAGGTGTGGTAAGTATCAAAGCTAGTAGCGAAACTTTCAGGGTTAGTGCTCCAACATCTTTGATTACAGGCTCTTATGACGATCACATAAGAGGGTTTGATCTACGAATGTTGGGAAAAGATCAAATTTATCCAGGAAAAATGCCAGTTCTAAACATGTTTGAAAAAGGATTACATGGTGGTGTTTGGAGATTATGTGAGTCACCAAAAGATATGAATCGATTGCTTGTTTGTTGTATGTATAATGGTGCCAAAATTGTAGAAGTGGAGAGTGATAAAAAAACTTTTGAAGAAATGCAGTATGTTAAAAAGGGTCATGATTCAATGTGTTACGGTGGTGATTGGTCTTCAGAATTTATAGCAACATGCAGTTTTTACGACAATTCATTGCAAGTTTGGCACACACTATGAGTATATGTGTGTATAATTTAGCATCAACAAATATTAAAGGGAAAAATTAAAATAAAAACATACATCTACATTAAAATTTTTTATCTTATTAATAGCATCAATAAATTAAAAATCCTTTGAACGTTTCTTTTTTTTTTTTCTTTAATTTTTTTTTTTTTAATTTTTTTTTTTTTTTTTTTTTTTCTTTAATTTTTTCTTTTTGTTCATTTTTCTTGGTTATGAATTCAACGAAATCACAAATTTTTATTAGAGAAGACTAAAAAAAAAAGTAAATCTATCTTCCTTTAATTCGATAGTGTGAAATACTTTTATTGATAAGTGGAAAAAAGAAAATAAAAGAATCATACACAGATAACATACAGCTATGCCTCCAAAAAGACCAGAACCAAAGAAATGGAAAGCTCCCAAGGGTCCAAAACCTATTCAAAGGAGAAATAAAAACACGATTGGCTTAGGTAAAGCCCTCCAATATGCTCGTTCCAAAGAAAATTCCATTCAAGTTTTGCCTGATGGAGAAGTACAATTTACAACTGATAAGCATGAAGCTAACTGGGTTAAATTAAGAAGTGTTACGCAAGAATCAGCGTTAGATGAATTTTTAAGTACTGCAGAACTAGCTGATAAGGACTTTGCTGCTGATAGACATTCTAACGTTCAGATAATCAGAATGGATAGCAGTGTGGATAATGCGTCTAGTCAAGGTTTCATGATGACCAATGAACAAAAAAATAAACTAGATGCCAAACAAAGGGAACATGCGAAAGAATTGATTGTTCCTCGGAGACCGGCTTGGTCCAAATCTATGACAAGATATGAGTTAGAAAAATTGGAAAAGGAAGCATTTTTGAATTGGAGAAGAAAATTGGCCATGCTACAAGAAAATAATGATGATTTGCTATTGACCCCATTTGAGAGAAATATTGAAGTTTGGAGACAACTATGGAGGGTCGTTGAAAGATCCGATTTGATCATTCAAATTGTTGATGCCAGAGATCCATTGCTATTTAGATCTGTTGATTTAGAGAGGTACGTTAAGGAGGTAGATGAAAGAAAACAAAATTTACTATTGGTGAATAAAGCTGATTTATTGACTCGTAAACAGAGGATTACGTGGGCCAAATATTTTATTTCTAAAGGGATATCCTTTAGATTTTTCAGTGCTGCCATTGCTAATGAACTTTTGGAAAAAAGAAACGAATTTGGGGATTCGTATGTCTTTGAAAAAGATTTTTACGAAGATTCTAAAGATACTGACGGGACAGAAGAAAATCTTGAAGCCTTACTTTCGGAAAAAATCAAAATTTTGAAAATTGAACAATTGGAAGAATTATTCATTGAAAGTGCTCCCAAAGAACCGTTACTTCCTCCATTGCCGGGACAAGAATCCTTGATTCAAATTGGTCTAGTCGGTTATCCAAATGTAGGTAAATCTTCTACAATCAATGCCTTAGTAGGTGCAAAAAAAGTTTCAGTTTCTTCTACACCAGGGAAAACCAAGCATTTCCAAACCATTAGATTATCTGATAAGATCATGTTGTGTGATTGTCCGGGTTTAGTTTTCCCTAATTTCGCTTATGACAAGGGTGAATTGGTTTGCAATGGTGTTTTACCTATCGACCAATTACGGGAATATATGGGGCCTTGTACTTTAATTACCCAAAGAATACCGAAATACTATTTAGAGGCCCTTTATGGTATACATATTCAAGTAAAATCTGCGGAAGAAGGTGGCAATGGTGAAACTCCAACTGCGCAGGAGTTATTAGTTGCCTACGCTAGAGCTCGTGGTTATATGACTCAAGGATTTGGGTCTGCTGATGAGTCAAGAGCCAGTAGGTATATTTTAAAAGATTATGTTAATGGTAAACTATTATATATTAATCCACCGCCGCATTTAGAAGACGATACTCCTTTCACTAAAGAAGAATGTAAAGAATTTAACAAAGAATTGTACACCTTTAGTAATTTACCTATTAATAGGAAAGAACAATTGTTAGAAGCTGCTAAACATAAGAATTTGAGTACCCTTGATTTGGCTCGTGACTTGAATAATTTAACTTTTTCTGCCCATATCGGTGCCGATGGTGATAAGGAGGCTAAAGCAATTACACACGGTGGTAAACAAGCAGCATTATACAATGCAGCTGATGATTTAGATAAAGAATTTTTCAAAATGAATAATCTTGAGGGTGTGATGTCTACTCCTTTCCATCTTCAAAAACTACAAGGGGGATCTTCCAAAAAACATAATAAGAAGAATAAGAAGGGTAAAAAAAAGGCTACTATGTATGATTATTGATGGAGTAATAAGGAAATAGATAAAGAGCATTAGGTATATATAATATTTTAGCACATTGTATATACATTTATTTTAGTTTTTTTGAGAATTGTTTAATAATTGATATTTGACAGAAAGAAAAGAGAGAAAAAAAAAAAAGAAAAGAAAAAAAGCCCTATTTGTAAAAGTTTGTCTTTTTTATTATCATTCTCTACTTTTAATTTTTTTTTTTTAAAAAATTTTTTCCTCTTTTTTTATTTTTTTATAAGAAATTTATCATTTTTTTTAAACCATTTCATGTCACTAATTTAGAATCTTTTCCTTAATTACAGATCCATTATTAAATTTTCTTAAAAGCTTTGTCAACTTTTTGTGTTATAGAGAAAAAATAAAAACTTCAAGGCTCTTAACACATTTCGACCTGCTCAATAAGTTTAGTGTTTCGATTATAAAAATTTTATTAGTTTGAATGCTCGTGGAAAAGAGTTAAATCTAATATTTCTGTTTTCGTAGTTATTATTATTAGCTTTGGAGGGTTTTCCTTTAGGGCATTGGTAGTATTTTACTGTGAGAACCTTAAGGATTTATTTGGTTTCTTTTCTGCTTTTCTTACAAAAGAATTTTATAATCAAACATTACTTTTTTACCCCCACGCAATGAGAAGTAAGCTCAAGTAGCCTAGAATAATGTAATCTGCCCCTTTCGCTAACAGCAACTGATTTCCCATAGTTTGTAGTTTGATAGTAGGTGGGCATACAAGTTTGACTCAATATATATATATATATATTGATCATCCAATATTTTCCATGTATCTTGTTTTTAAAGTATTTTATATAAAAAATTATATATATATATATATATATATATATCATCAAATATTATCATTTAGAAAGAGGGGGAAAAAAATTTTTTTTTCTTCTTTTTTGTTTTTGATCAAAAGGAAAGAGTCATACACCTCAAGTATATTTATCGATATTACCAATAATTTGGTAGACAAACGCCAAACAAGAAATGATAGACTTGCCAGTTGTTTTTTCGTCAACTGTGTGAGCATTAGAACCATTTACATGTAAAGAGCCAGAAAATCTGTAAATACGTTTGGTTAAATCCCAAAAGTACTTAGTATCAGTGTTACCCGTTGTTAAGGATGGTGCAACGTAGACTTCAGTGTTGTTACCAAAAAATGAACTGCTATAAGTGTTAACAATTGTACCAGCTATAATCTCCCACATTTCGTCGCCGGCAGTGGGCGAAATTGGAGCCGGCTCCAGTTCACCCCTGACAACAACAACAAATTCACCGTTTTTACCGCTCTTGAGCTCGCTGGCATTACTTGATCTTTCTAGTTTAATACTTAGATCATATTTATCGGCTACCTCACTGACCAAGTCCAAAATATGATCTAAAGTCTCGTTGACACTCGAGTTGATATTAATTCTATTATTAACCAATACGGTAACTTGTTCAGGCAAAGCGTTAGCCTTAACACCACCTTTAATAATATCAATAGCTTGGGAAGTTCTGAAAAAGTATCTGTAACCCAAGTGATTGTTAACAGCGTTAGTTAGTTTGCCCAATCTACCAGATTTAAAACCTTTAGTAACATCACCAAAGAAAGATTTATCGTATAAAGCGCGGCATTGGACGGCTTCCAAGGCTGGATTATTAACAGCTATGGATGGGTCATACGGATTTTTTTCTAGCAAATAATTTAACTCACTAATGATGCCAATGGAAGTGTGGTCCGGAGGAATCGAGGAATGTCCACCCTTTGTGTTTAATGTAATAATAGCATCTAAATAGCCCTTTTCGGCAGTAACTGGGCTACCAATAAAACCATTATCGCCCAAATACCCAGTTTCGCCACCTTCATCGATCAAGCCGTATATGCTATCTGGGCCATATCTTTCCAAAATGAACTTGGCAATTGCACTTGCGCCATCAATACCGCCTCTTTCCTCATCGAAACCATACGATAACAAAATAGGCCTTTTACTGGGCTCCCAATTAGCAGCAATCAATAATTCCAAAGCTTCCAAATGAGAAATCAACAATTTTTTAGTATCTGTAGATCCTCTGCCATATAAAGTGTCGGTTTTCTTGTCGTAATGACCGGAAAATGGAGGGTACGTCCATCTGGACACAGTGCTTGGATCAAATGGGACAACGTCTTGGTGTGCCATCAATAAAAATGGCTTAGAGTCCTTTGGGATATGTTTTGGATGCCAAGTCAACAATAATCCGGCACCGTTAATTTTTTCTACAATAAATTTAGAATAGACCAGCGGGAAAGTCGACTCCAAATAAGTGTGAAGTAAACTAAAATTTTTATAGTTTGGATCGTCTTTCAATGGAATGGATAAGTCTGGTGGTGGTGTTTCGTCATATATTTGGGTGGGAATTCTAATGGCACCTGCTAGTTTTTCGATAACAGACAATTGGTAATCTTTATTTTCGAAAATTAAATCTAAAGAACCTTTATAAGCTGGTTTCAATGGTCCATAACTCTTGCAATCTTGACATTCTGGGATTTCTGATGATTTAGTAAAAAAAACAAAAAACAATATCAACAAAGCAGCAATTGTAGCCAAGCCAATACTGATCTGTTTTTTTTTGGCCTTTAGCTTATCTAAAGCGTCTTGAGCATTTATTGGGATATATCGAGACATGGTGGTGATGGTGGCGTTGTTGTTGTTGTTGTTTTTGTTGTTATAATCTTTTTTTTTTTCCCTGGATATAATATATATATATTATGTAAATATGAGCTAATATAAAGAGAAACAGGAATACAGTTGAAAAGCCCTAACAACTTGGTGTTGTATAATAAGTAAGGGAAACAAATTATAAATATAAAAGGGTGAATGAGTAAGAATAATATCTAGTATAAAATCTTTCCGTTTATATACTTTTTATTTATTTTTTTTTCTTTCCTTTTTCGTCTCTTATTTTGTGATTGTATGGTAGTGTTAATACTTACATAGCAATATCAATAAATTGAAAATTAATTTTGGTTGTTTATTTTTTATTGTGTAAAGAATAAAATGAAATAGATAAATGCTTTATTTTAAGGGTGAGATAAGGCAGAAACCCACTGCCTGCTCCCTTATAAACAATAATGAGCAATTTCAACCAAAAAGTTAAAAGAAAAAGTCAAAAAAAAAAAAAAAAAAAAAAAAGCCAAGTAGGGGAAGAGCGCACTCGTTTATAACACCGCTAATACAAAAAAAAAAAAAAAAAAAAGAAAAAAAAAATTAAAAAATAATCCATTTCTCGGTAATATCCCCTCATCTTTTTACCGAACTACGATTACAAATATAACTTTGTCTTATTAAAGACCTTCCCCTCTACACATAGAAAGAAAAAAATATAGTATTTAGATAACTATGTAAGATTAAGAAGATAATCTATCTACATTGGTAATCAATTGATAAAAAAAGGCAACTCCAGACATTAACGTTAAACCACCAGTGGTTTCATCAACTGTATGTTCATTTTTATCTCCAGCTGATGTTAAAGATCCTCTAAATCTATAAATTCTATTTGTCAAATCCCAATAAGATTTTGTATCGGTATTCCCTGCCATTAAAGATGAAGTCACCAACACTTTATTATCTGTACCATTCTTTTTTTTTCCCTGAAACAATGGCTGTTGATAAGTGTTAACTACTGTACCAGCAATAATGTTCCACAATTCATCGTCACCAGTTGGTGATATAGTGGCTGGCTCTAAAGGATCCATTAACTGAACAACAAATTCGCCATTTGAACCTTCCTTCCTAGGTGCTGAAATGTGAGTCCCATTTTTATGCTCTACATTAACACTGAAATCATATTTCTTGGCAATTAATAAAACATTTTTTAAAACGTGACTTAAAGTTTGATTAACTGTTGAATGAATACCAATTCTATGATTTAATAATACTGTAACCTGTTCTGGTAGTGCATTGGATTTGACACCACCATACATTAAATCCAAAGCTTGAGAAGTCTTGAATAAAAATTTATAATTTGGGATATTATCCACGATCTTGCCGATTTTAGATACGCGACCATCTTTGAAAGCGTTCTTCAAGGCTTTGTCATTGGGAGAATCGGAATATGTACTGATACATTGTAACATTTCCAAAGCAGGATTATCCAAGGTGATGACTTGCTCATATGGAGACTCCTCAATTAACATATTTAATTCGCTCATAATTCCTATTGAAGTATGGTCTGGTGGAATCGAGGAATGGCCTCCTTTGGTATTCAAAATTAAGACTGCATCCAGGTATCCCTTTTCGCTAGTTGGTATAACAGCTACAAAGTCACCATCATTTTCCATTTGTTCCACACCGTCGCCTTCATCAATAATTCCATATAAGCCATTCTTACCATATCTTTCAAGCAAGACTTGACTAATTTGGGCCGCGCCATAGGTGCCACTAGCTTCTTCGTCAAACCCGTAGGCAATTAATAAAGGTCTTTTGGTTGGTTCAAAGCCATCAATAATTAATTTTTCAATGGCTTCCATTTCACTAATTATCATTTGTTTCGTGTCACTGGAACCTCGTCCATATATTAAATCCTTTTCCGGATCGTAAATTCCTTCAAAGGGGGGATGGGTCCATTTAGATATAGTGCTTGGTTCGACTGGAACCACATCTTGGTGTGCCATTAACAACAAAGGTGGTGCAGAGGCAGTGGTTTCTGATGACCAAGTCAATAGTAAGCCTAAGCCGTTAATTTTTTCAACTTTTAACGTTTTGAAAACATGAGGGAAACTATCCTGTAAAAAATCATGAAATTTGGTGAAATTAGCCCAGTTAGGATCTGTTGTTAAATTAGACTTTAAATCTGGTGGTGGTGTTTCATCATATATTTGGGTTGGAATTCTAACTGCATTGGTTAATTTATCAACAACTGTCAATTTATATTTTTTGTCATACAAGATTTGGTCAAATGATTTTTTGAATGTTGGTACAATTGGTGAGTACAAACCGCAATCGTTAAACGCTGGAATTAAATTATTTTTTTTAGATGTATCTTTAATGAAAATAGAAAATATTGAGGCAAAAACGACAACAACTAATAAAAGACCCCTAATTTTTTTTAAGTAGTTCTTTTTTCTCGAGGGACCAGGAACACTAATTGGTAAATAAGATGATGAAGCAGTCATTTTATATGAATTACTCTTTATTTTTATTAGTTTATTTATTACCAATTATTACTAACATTTGTAGTACTTTAAGAAAACAAAAAAAAAAGGTAAATTCCCCTGTTTTGTCTTTATCCAAAAGATTCACAAGTTACTTAAAAGGTTGTAGTCTATGAATGATAATATTAAAAAAAAAAAGCCAATTTGTTCTTATCAATTCTTTTTTTTTTTTTTTTTTTTTTTTTCTTGTCTAAGGATTATTTTCTACGACAGTATTTCTTTTTTTTTTTCCTTTTAATGAAAGCAAAAAAAAAAAAAAAAAAAAAAAAAATGTTAATCAATAAGCTTGAAAAATCAGCTAGATTGGCAACTGTAACACTACTACAACTTTTACCGCTTTAACATTTGTTTTAGTAAAACTCAAAAAAATCACACCACAAAAAGTTTTATATAACCTATATAGACAGAGCAATGGACAGCTCAGTAGAAACCCAACTAATTGCTCAATTTAAAAATTTACAAAACAATAGCGAGGAAATTATCAGCAGTGATAATGACGATAATTTCATAAAGTATTTACTTGGAACTAAAATAAAATCAAATATAACAGTATTAAGGGAACAAGCAGTAGTTTCTCAAAACTTATCACAATACCAATTACAATATTCTGCTTTGAATTTTGATTTAAGTTTATATTTAAACAAGATATCTTCTAATCTGGAAACTAAAGCTGATATACAAGAAACGGCTGTCAGAAATAAAGAAGAAACTGAAACAGTAGAAACCATAATTAGTAAAGAAGACCAAGAAAGTTTCAAAAAAGAAGATTTAAAATCACTTAGGAAAAGACTATTTCATCGAAATACAGAATTTGAAGATAACAATAACAACAATAATGATATTGTGGAGGAAACCAACCAACAGCAATTAATTGATGAGTTGGGTAAATTAACTTCCACTCTAAAACAAAATGCGCAAGAGTTTAACAAACAATTGACTGAAACCGACTCGGATGTGTTAAAGAAAACAGAACAGGGGTTAAGTTCTACATCAGCACAAGTACGTAGTTTGGGTACTAAATTAGGTCAATTCAGTAAGTCCAAATTAGGTATCATGTTTTATTTAACATGTTTGATATCTATGTTTGTAGGATTGTTATTAACATATGCAATTATTAAAATATTTCCAGAATTGTAATTATTACCAATACGTTCTTAAACACACAAAAAAAAAAAAAAAAAAATTAAACAAACTTTGACATATATTATTTTTATTCAGCATATATTACATATACACATATATATGTTAAAACCCTATCAAATTATATCTAGCATTAGATCATCATCCTTAGATGTTGGTTCCGTAACAAATTCTCTACTATTACCAGCCAATAATTCTCTCCTAATTTCTGGACTAATATCTTTATGATTTCTTTGACGAACTGTTTCTATCAAGAAATCACGTTGGTCTTCAGTAATATCATTTTTATAGCGTTGGGCAAAGGCTAAAAATGCCTTATGCCATACAACCGGCAAAACTTGAACCGACCCTTGAACTTGTTGTCCATCAACAAAGTTTCTAAATTTCATAAAATAGAAAACACAGTCATCAACAGTTTGGTATGGCAAAGCATATTTTTTTTCCAATAAAACTCTAATAAAAACAGTGGCTGCTGGCGAAAATGGTTGTTGGACCAACCAACTCAAGGCTGCAGAGGAATGTAAAATGGGAACACTGACTTTTTGTAAGACACTTGCAGCAATTACAGCTTCTCTAACATTACAACGTTGGTCGACTAATGGGAAAAGGAAACCTTTGAAAAATGCAGATGGCTTATATAATGACTTTTTCAAAGCTCTATAAGTATGATAATTGACATTATGTTTTTCAGTATTTTCGATTTCCATTTGGAAACGTGGTAATAAGACAATATTAACAAATTTTGTAGCTTCTTTGGCTGTTAAGTTGGAAACAAACAATTTGGTCGCTTCATAGACAATATTTGGAGACCATGCATCTGGATTGGCAACGTACAAGACATCTTGCCAGTTATGTAATGTCGGAATAATCTTAAATAGTTTCGGTAGCTTTCCATGAGTCCAAGTAGTTAGAATTTCCCCCACAGTAATATAAGCCTTAATCAATTTTGGTGGTAATGCAACACCTTCTTGTATCGGACCAGATCCACTGTTTGTGTTGAAGGTACCCCCGTTCTCAGATGGTATGTTTTCAGCAGCTGCAGCTTCTTTTTCCCTAATTGCTGCCATAATTTTATCAGCCAAATTGAATGAACCAGTTAACGAGTTGAAATCAGAAGATGTTTTGAAATAGTCATCGAACATGGCGGCATCTTCTTCGCTTATCTCTACTAATTCTTCTCCATCTTCATATTCCCCTTCATAATCTTCTTCATTGAACTCTTCCTCATATGTTTCAGCATCTGCATCTTCCTCTTCATCATCTTCAACTTTAAAACGAGCGATGGATGATAGCTCATTTTTTTTAGTTTTTGATTCTTCCTCGACTTCCAATTCGTCTTGTTGCTCTTTGGCTAATTGCAAAATCTTTCTACTTTCTCTAGCATCAACATAATCTTCATCTTCATATTCTTCTTGTTCATCTTTGTTATTAGGTATGGTGGATTTTTTTTGGACTTTCAAGTTACCTTCATGTGCACTTAACTCATTTAGTAAAGGATTGTGCCTTGTTTGCTTTCTATTGGTTGCTTTACCCATTAGTATGTTTGGTTGATTAATTATTTGAGTCTATAGTTGGCTGTTGTATTTTAATACAATATGAGGAGGGGGGGGAAGAAGGATGGAAAAAAAGAGAGGGAGAAAAGAGAAAAAAAGAAAAGAAAAGAAAAGAAACAACAACCATTGTTATAAAGAATAGGATCTTGTTGAAACTTAAACCTAAATTTGTAAATTAAACTTTTTTTTTTTTTTTTGAAATAAAAGCACTGAAAAAAAAAAAAAAAAAAATAAAAAAAAAAAAAAAAAGAAACGACCATATAGTGCCGTGTTTAGTGACATCTTTCATAGGGCTCTCGACAACAACAACAACTACAAAAAAAATATAAATATATATACATATATATATATTTAAACTTTTGACAATACACTTCCATTCTTTGCAATACTTTAATTCCCACTCCATTCACCTTTATTAAAAAATTCAAGGCCATCGATCAATAGCAAAATTGCTTATAATAAGAGTAAAATAAAATGAAAAGGTCAAATAGCAGTACAGGTAGTTCAAAGGCTGTCAGGTCCCATAAAAGGATAAGATCTGTTCACTTACATTCAACATTAAACAAGAATTACAATATAATCAATTCTCAAGATGACTATAAACATATGTATATTTCAGCCAAACCATTAGACATTTTTGTTTGGGGTACTGGTTCCATGTGTGAATTGGGTTTGGGTCCAAGTCATAAAAACAAGGAGGTTAAAAGACCAAGGTTAAATCCATTCTTACAAAAAAATATCAATGCAAATGACGATAAAGCAGGGGGGAAAGTACCATTTATAGTATCCTTTTGTTGTGGTGGTATGCATACCATTGCACTAACCGATGATAACAAAGTGTTGACCTGGGGAACCAACGATGCTGGTGCTTTGGGCAGGGATACTAGTGATGCCAAAGAACAATTGAAAGATATGGATGAAGATAACAGTGACGATGACGATGATGGAGATTTGAATGATTTAGAAAGTACACCAATGGAGGTTGAAGGTTTACCATCCGATACCAAAATTGTCCAAGTCATTGCCACTGACAATTTTTCATGTGTTTTATATGAAACTGGCGATATTTTCTGTTGGGGTACGTTCAGATGTAACGAAGGTATTTTAGGATTATATAAAGATGAAATTAAAATCCAAACCAAACCGTGGAAATTACCATTAGCTTTCACCAGAGGTAAAAAAATTGTTCAACTGGCTCCAGGTAAGGATCATGTGTTATTTTTGGATGAGTGTGGTATTGTTTACGCTTGGGGTAATGGACAACAATACCAATTGGGGAGAAAGGTTTTGGAAAGATTTAGATTGAAAACTTTGGATCCTAGACCATTTGGTTTAGATAATGTGAAATATATATCCAGTGGTGAAAACCACTCTTTTGCCTTAGATAAAAATGGAGATCTTTATGCATGGGGCTTGAATCAGTTTGGTCAATGTGGAGTTAGTAAGGAGGTTGAAGATGGCGCCTTGATTACTGTTCCCACTAAAGTTTTGCTACCAGAAGACGCTGGTAAAGTTAGTATGGTTGCCGCTGGAGAGCACCACTCTTTGGTATTAATGGAAAATGGTGATTTATATGTTTTTGGTAGAATCGATATGTTTGAAGTTGGATTGGATATTAAATCTGATAAAGTTCCAAAGGAAAACTTGTATGAAGATGTGCATGGCAAGATAAGAGCTGTTCCAGTTCCCACTAAAATGCCAAATGTTAAGCCTTTTAAATATGTTGCAAGTGGTTCTCATCATTCTCTGGCTATAACCACAGATGGTGTTGTATTCAGTTGGGGTTTTGGGGAGACATATGCTGTTGGATTGGGACCAAGTGGCGATGATATCGAAATTCCAACTAGAATCAAAAATACTGCAACAAAAGATCATGATATTATTTTTGTCAGTGGTGGTGGACAATTTTCATGCTCTGGTGGTATAAAGTTGAGCGATGAAAAAGCTGAAGAAAGAGAGAAAGCATATGAAGATGAAGATTGAAATGTGGAATTTTTTTTTTTTTTTTTTTAGTTGATTTATTTATTATTTTTATTAAAAAGAAAAGAAAAAGGGGAAGGAGGAGTGGAGGAGTAGAAAAGTAAAAGTCAAAAGTTAATAATATATGTAGAAATAATGTTATTCGTATTTTATGTTTGTTTTAATATTTTTATATCCATTTTTATTTTTATTTTTATTTTATTTTATTTTTTTTTTTTTTTTTTTTATTTTATTTTTTTTTCCCCTGGCAAAAAGAAACAAATAAAAGCGCACTAACACTGTGCATTCCTGAGAAAATTATTATTGTCAAATTACATCGAAATACTACATATATTACATAAGCACACTAAAAACAAGGAGTCCTTATTGAATATCCATTCTAACTTTTAAACCTTTGCTTAAAAGATATTTTTTGATGTCATTAACAGTATATTCACCACGATGGAATATACCGGCACCCAAACATGCGTCACAGTTGGTTTCTTCAAAAGCTTCCTCAAAATGTTGTGGATTGCCTGCACCACTAGAAGCAATAACGGGTATCTTAACAGCAGATTTAACATGTTTAATCAACTCTAAATCGTAGCCAGAATTTGAACCATCTTTATCAATACAATTTAAAAGGATTTCCCCAGCACCCAATTTTTCACAAGCACGAGTTAATTCATAAACACTTAGATCTCTTGTCTCTCTTCCACCTTTAATGGTGCACTGATACCAACAGTATTCTTCCCCCATTGGGCCTTTAAATTTTGTTTTGATAGCATTTTTGTTTGGTGCAACTTCATCAAGAGTTTTAATATAGACCCTTTTAGGATCTACAGAGATAACGACGGCTTGGGCACCAAATTTCTTGGAGATGGTTTCAATAGGGGATGTACCATCCCCCTTCATGCCATTTGCATAAAACTTTTCAGCGGCATAAACTGCATCAGTCCCAATAGAAACTTTATCAGCACCAGACCTAAAGTATAATGCAGCAACTTCGTCTGCTGGAATCAAAGTTCCGTCAACATCAAGAACATCTTTAATCCCCCCACCAACAGTTAATGGGACAAAACAGGTTTCAGCAGCCTTGGATAGAACCGTTAACATCGGAGTGTCTTTAACAGGACAATTTCTGAAACTAGTGATATTCAAAAAAGTAACCTCATCAGCCCCTTGCTTGTAGTATTTTTCGGCTAGTTCGACCGGTTTTCCCAAATTACGAACATTATTACCTCCTATTTTTTCTCTAACATCATATTGGTCCCCCTTAGTAACCACCAAATCACCTTGATCATTGGAACGTACGTCTAAGCAAGCTATGATCCTACGAGTTAATCCAAAATTCGAATAGTCGTTGGACAATTGAGCTTTTTGTATATCAGTGTAGTGAGATAAATCTGCTGGACTCGAATCACCGAGTAAAAAGGATTTGATGACCTGTAAACCTGCCAAACCTGATTTTTCCGGGTGAAACTGAGTAGCAAAAATGTTACCCTTCATAATAGCTGCTATAAATTCCTGATTTCCGTATTTGCATTTTGCAATATTCCAATCTTTTAAAGCTTTTTTGGTTGCCTCATCATCTTGTTTTAGTATACCCGCATATGAGTGAACAAAATAATATCTTTTATAGGGATCCAAATTGTAAAATAAAGCAGAATCAGAATACACACTATTCCAACCAATTTCAGGGACTGGTTTATCTGAATCATCAAACTTGGACAAGTTAAAATTCTCGATTAAGTTCAAACCTTTACTAGTTGGAGATTCTTCGCTAGTTTTAAAAAAAGTTTGTAAGCCAACGCAAATACCCATGATTTTGCCATTTGATGCAATATAATTTTTCAATGGTTTTTCGAAGCCTTTAGAATATAGATTATCAACAAAATGGCCAAAATTACCTACACCTGGTAAAATTAGGTTTGTTGATGCACTGGGTTCAGGTAAATCTGCAGGATTTGTTATTAGCTTGGTTTGGAAACCTAAATATGTTATTCCATTAATTAGAGATCGCAAATTTCCGCTACCTACATCAATAACATAAACAATGTTGGAAGAAGACATTTTGTTAATATTTTGTGATTGAGGAAAAGGAAAGGACTTTTTTTTTTTTTTTTTTTTTTTTTTTTGTTTTAACCTTTTTTCTTTTTTTCTTTTTTCTTTCTTTAACCTTATAGAGTTAATGTAAGAGTTGGAATAACCAAAAGAACATGATAATTTTTGGAAAAAGTAAGTTAAAAAAAAAAAAAATTTTTTTTATTTGTTTAGATTACAGGAATCTTCAGAACGAATAGAAAAAAAAATTTTCTTTTTTTTTTTTTTGAGATGGAAAGAAGTACAAATGTAAAAATGAGTCAGTTACTTTTCCCGCATTTTATTTTTTGAGCCCTTTCAAGATCGCAATTTGATTGTAGCAATGATAACATTTTAGAACAAAAATAAACACAAATTTAATATATATATAAAGCTTTCTTTTTATGTCGAAATAAAATAAAATATATAAATCAATAATTTGGTAGAATAAATAATGAGAAGATCAATTAATACTCCCAATAATAAAAAGTTTTTTTTTTTTTCCCTGTATTCGTCTATTTTTTAGCCAAAGCTCTTCTTTGTTCAACAGATTTAGCTAACTTCCTCAAAACATCTTCGGTAGTTTCCCAGCTTATACAAGCATCAGTGATGGAGACACCATATTTCAATGCACTTTTACCTTCTGGACTTGGTTTTTGATTACCTTCATTGATGTTACTTTCAATCATAACACCTACAATCTTATTTTCACCATTGGCGATTTGTTCGCAAACAACATCATTAACTTTTGGTTGGTTTCTAAAATCTTTGTTAGAATTACCATGACTGTAATCGATCATTAAACCATTAGAGCCTGGTGATAATTTGGCCTTAGCTTCAGCAACTGATTGAGCATCATAATTGGTACCTTTTTTACCACCTCTTAATATAACAAAGCAATGTGGATTACCACTTGTGGTAGTAATGGCAGCGATCCCATGTTTTGTAACACCCATGAAATGATGTGAGCAGGCAGCAGCTTTGCAAGCGTCAATTGCTACATCCAAAGTACCATCAGTACCGTTTTTGAACCCAATTGGGAATGATAGACCAGAAGCCAATTCTCTGTGTAATTGGGATTCGGTAGTTCTGGCACCGATAGCACCAAAAGATAGTAAGTCTGCCAAATATTGTGGTGAAATTGTGTCTAACATTTCACTACCAATAGGTAATCCCAAATTGGTTAAATTAACAAACAATTGTCTGGCATAACGTAAACCCTTGTTAATATCAAAGGTGTTATTGACATCTGGATCATTGATTAAACCTTTCCAACCAACAGTAGTTCTTGGTTTTTCCAAATAAGCCCTCATAACAATTAACAAATCTTTGGATAGTTCATCACTCAATTTCTTTAATCTAGTGGCATAATCCTGAGCTGCTTCCAAGTCATGAATGGAACATGGACCGATGATTACTAGAATACGATCATCATGACCAGAAATGATTTCACTAGCTTCCTTTCTGCCCTTTTGAACCGTCTCTAAAGATTTTTTAGTGGCAGGAATTTCAGTTTGTAATAAAGCTGGGGAGATCAAGGGTTCGTATCCAATGATTCTAACATCTTCGATTTTAGCAGTTTCCTGTTTGGCAGACATGATTTGTGTGATTATTGGTTATGAGTCCTTTTATAGTTGGGAAGTCTATGAGGTTATTGTAAGCTGTAAGAACATATGAGAGAGAGAGAGAGAATAAGAAAAAGAATGGGAAAAAAGAAAAAAAAAAAGACAAAGGAAAGGGAAAGAAAGAAAAAAAAAGTTGATGGAAATGAAAAGATTGAATTAAATAAGCAGATGATTAAAATCAAATTTATTTTGCTAAAGATGAAAAAAAAAAATAAAATAAAATAAAATAAAAATGGAAACCCCCAAAAAAAAGAAAACTTCCCCCAAAAAAAGAAAAAAATTTTATTTTTAAAATTAGTCATTTTTTTTTGTTTTTTTTTTTTTAATTATTTAAAGGCGGTGGGCACGCAGGCAGAAATTAAATAAGAGGGCAAGCGGCAATTTTTTTTTTTAAAAGTTTCTTCGAGAGTTTCTTAGCCACTACCTTTTTTCTTTCCAAAATGAAAAAAAAAAAAAATTGAAAAATTATAAGCAAAGTAACCAAACTAATTATAACTTTTCATACATAAGCATATATATATATATATACATATATATATATATATACACGTGTCTATGTGTCTGTTTCCATTTATCTGTATTTTGGTAACGTTAAACTACTTGCCATTTGGTCGGTAATTAAAACAACTGGAATAGAAATAGAACATTTAGTTACGAAATTGCTATTGCCATTATTTCTATTATTATTGCCATTATTTCTGTTATTATTGCCATTATTAACACATAAAGCAAGACCACTAGCTCCTATAGAATTACTGCTATACATTTGCAAAACTTTTGTTATATTTTTAAAAATACTATTGCTATTAATTGTGTTGATGCAAAAACTAGCTTTATCATCCAAAGCTTCGGTAATAATCCCAATAGTTATTTTCAATTCATGTTCTATTTTAAAATTATATATGTGCTTTGATTCTAAGTAGCTGGTTGATAATTTAATACCTTGGTAAAATTCATTAACGAGTAAATTGTCATAATTCAATGTCACAGCATTATTTTCATTTCGTGATAATAGATTGCTGTTATAAAAATTATGTCTTTTATCGTCTAGTAAAGTAAAGATCTTGACATTACAATGCTTCTGCTGTTTGTGCGGTAAACAATCCTTATAATTTCCTTTATTGATGGTTTCGTCATGAATACTACAAGCGTCATCCATTGGTAAATAAGTTTTTTGTATCAATTGGATCTTAATAAAACTTAGATATTTTATTTTTTCCGGGAAATCAACAGAAGGACTAGAAATACCGGTCAAAACATATTGTATTTGAAAGGGTTTGTTTAATGTTAACAATTTGCTAGATAAATAAAAGTTATAATTTATTGTTCCATTGCACCATTTACCACCACTCTCCACCAAATCATTTTTGTATATACTACCTGGTTCTAAGCATTTAATGATTTCAATGGAGTCGCTTAAAAATATTTGGCTGTTTTGTTCATGTTTATTCTGTAAATATATGATACATTCTACTCTGTAATCTATTAAACAATATTTGCATTTCAAACTTTGTAAATATTTTTCAGAACTAATTATAAAGTCAAAGGGGATAGATTGGGCATGGGTATTGGCATTATCGTTGTTTGAAGCATAAAAACATTCTTTATTATATATTACAATGTCTTCTATAAATGGTAAATGATATATCACACCAGCTTTTTTGTCTACAGTAGGATATATAGGTGCAATATTTTTATTTAATTTGCTATATTTATAGTTTAAATTGTAGCCACACAATTTTATTTCTACTTTCTTTATTTTTGTAGTCTGTGGCCTAAAATTTAGTTGTAAGTATCCGGTCAATAAAACTTGGTTAGTATTATTAGTAAACGTGGTGGTATTTGTTTGATTTTCTTTATCGTATTTAATAAAAGCATTATTATTGTTGCTTGTTCTGTTATGCTCAATGTTCAAGCCATCACTTAGCAATACAGTTTTACTATTACTGTTAAATCGGTTGTTTATATTCAAGGTATAATTTCCAAATACCTTAGATTTATGGGTATTAATTATGGGGTTACTAATTAGATCAAAGGGATTGTATCGAATTGTATCATTACTGTCGTTATTTTTTCCTGTTAGTACAGTACAATTATATTTCAAATCTTTAAGTTTGTAAACAGTCATTTTGTTTTTATGATTTGATTTTTTTTTCCGTTTTTCTTTATTTTGCTTGTGGGGGGAGGGGGGGAAGGGGAATAGGGCAATAATGGTACTTAGTGTATTATTTGTTTATACTATCTTTTTTATTAATATTTTCAATTAACTTTTCATCTAAAATGGCATTAAGTGAAAAAGATATAGCAAAATAACAGTAAGAGGTATTCTTGAAATATAAATATAATGTAAAGATTTATATCTTTGGAATAAGTGCATATTGAATTGGTGACACTATTTCCTTTTTCCTTTTTTATTTTTTACATTGTTTTTTTTTTTACTTTTTTTTCAGTTTTTCTTTTTGTGTCAGTATCAACTAAGTAATTTGATCAAGTTGTCCATTTATTTATTTTATATAATTATGAAAAGATCAAGTCCCTGACATCAAGATATATACCGAAGGTGTAGTAGCAAGTCATCGGATTTTTACGTTTATTTTTTTTCTTTAGGCTGGTAAATAATTTCGGATTGAAAAAAAAAAAAAAAAAAAAAAAGTTGTTTGCGAGGATTTAAAGAGATTTGTATTTATTTATTTATTTGTTTTTATATAGCCTTTTTCTCTATGCATGTGAATTTTTATATTCCTAACAGTTAAAAAAAAGGTATCTGGGTGTTTTTCTTAGTTGTAATAATAAAATATTGACTACGGGAACAAAGTTATTTTCCCCAACAAAAAGAAAGAAAAAATGTGTCATTTATTTGCTTTAGCGAGAAAAGGTTATGACAAGTTGTTTTAGTACGTGCTATTTGTTGGTTTGACTCATGATAGCATTTGTTTGCACATTGTTTTATTTTATTTAATTTAATTTAATCTAATCTAAGAAACAAGCGTACAACATATCACTGCAGTAATACACTTGGTTCGTTTTTTTTTTTTACTTATTCAAAGCCCCAAAAAATAATAAAAAACGTTAATTAAGATTGTTGTATTTTATTTCCCTGTGATAAATGCGTAGAACACATCACGTGAAGAGTAGGAGAAAAGATTGTTTTTTTTTTTTTTTTTTTAACAGTGCGGTTTAAAATGAATATTAAGAAAAAGTTGTTTTATTGGCTTGTGAGATCCACCTTTTTTTTTTTTTTACTTCTTTTCATTTCTTCTTTTCATTTCTTTTGCTAAATTGATAAATTTCTACTGCTTATTTGCTTTGCATTTTTTTCAAAGGGGAAAAAAATCATTTGAGCCAATTTACAATTTTATAATTTTATAATTTGTTAATGAATCTCTTCAATCTTTGTTATTGTTATATAATCTTTTGCAGCATAAAAGTATAAAAGAAAAAAAATTTTAAAAAGTATTTTTTCCAAGTTTTATATTTTTTAATTTTTAATTTATATTTTTTTTTTTTATTTCAATCTTCTCCTATGACAATAACAGCTAAAACTAACTTAATATAAATCATTTTGTTAAGGAAGAGAAACACATAAAGACCTATTAACAATGGAGTATCGCGATATAAATAACAATACCAACTGTATAATTACAAATAGTAACAGCTGTGTTAGATTACCTTCAATTAATTTGCTTCTAAGTACCTTGGAAAGAGGAGAAAATAATAGTGATCAAGTACTTGTACATCATAATGCTAAGAACCGACTACCACAGGATAGTACTGCCACCAATGCAAATACTACTTCTTCTGGAACTTTACTTTTACTACCGCCCTTATCACAAATAAATAATAATGATGTTCATAATCTTAGTAACGCAAATGTTAATAATATTCCATCACCTATTAAATCAAGCCAAGTACAGTTACGACTAAATATACAGCAACCCCAGCAAAAAGAACAGCAGCAACAAAATATGCTCTATTCAACTGGTAGGAGTACTGATAATATTCAAAAAAATATTTATACTACTAATGTTCCTACTATTATTACTACTGCTACTACTACTACCACTACCACTCCCGGTACTGATATTATAACGACAAAAAGAACTAAAAAACTTAAGAAAAACAAAAATATCCCCTCTGACTGTGCTTCGTCAAACATTACACAACTGCTGGTACAATCAAAAGAAGAAGGGAAAGAAGAAAAGAATTTACAAGTTACAAAAAATATTAACGCTAACATTGTCGGTACAGTCAGCAAAAAGCTAAAAAAAAAAAGATCTAATTTACCCAAAGAAAAAGTAGCTATTTTAAATAATTGGTTAATACAGAACTTACATAATCCTTATCCTTCAACGCAAGAAAAAGTACGCTTAAGACAAGAAACTGGTTTAAATTCTGTTCAGCTAAGTAATTGGTTCATTAATGTCAGAAGAAGGAAAGTGTTTCAGGAATATTATAATATCACTAAGCAAAGAAATCCAAGAGGTAATGCTAATGGTAGTGTCCGCGATATTGATTTGGCTTATAACCCCAATGGTAATAGCACAAGTGATGTCAACGATAATAATATCAATACTGGTAACAACCATGCATTACTGAACCCAGAAGACCAACTAGACCCGGATTATATCGATAAAACTTTCTCAAATGCTCCTCTAACCAGAAGAAAGAAATTAATTGATAGATTGCAAGAATTGAAAAAATTATCTAACATGCATTCAGCATTAGAGGAGTAAGGATTTGTTATTCGTTTTTAATTATGCAAATTTTCTTTCTCTTTTTCTTTTTCTTTTTCTTTTTTTTTTTTTTCTTTTTTTACAAGTATATAAATAATAGGAAGGATAATAGATATCTAAATATATATATAATTTATACTTTTTCGACTTTTCTTTGCAGGTTATTCTTACATTAAAAACAAAAAAAATAAAAAAAAAAAAAACACATTTTATTGGCCGGGTACATAACTGTCTTCTTCTACATCACCACCTTCGCCAATGTTAGGGATATAAACATCTCTAATTCTTCTAGCACCAAATCCATTGTTTAATATACTGCCACCTTCAACAACACTATCATTAAATGAGTAACCACCTCTGTTGGCATCAAATTCAAATCTAAATTCATCACTGACTTGGCCACCGTTCTTTCCTCTACCAAATTGCCTACCATCACTGAAACCGGGATCCATATCAATTTGTAACTTTCTATTATCCAATTTGGTTCCATCCAAATATTTAACTGCATTTAATGCGCTTTTGGCGTTGTTATATATTACAAAACAAAACCCACAAGGAGTAAATTTAAATCTGTCCAATCCCATAATTATACGATTTATATCTCCACATTTATTAAATAACTCGTAGATTTGTTCTTCTGAGCTGTAAAATGACAAATTGCCCACATAAACTGTATTACTTAGCATGGATTTACGCAATTCAGCTATACCTTCTTCGATCCCATTTGGGTTACGGCGAGCTTTTCTTTTTAAATAGGATGATGGTCTATCCAATCTAGTTGTAGAATGCTCAAATTTAATCTCATCAAACTCAGCCAAGGACATTGTGCTTTCGTATTTTATTATTTTGTTATAAGAAGGAATCGAAGTATAAAGGTTTGTCTTTGCACCCTTGTATTCAGTACTTCAATAAAAAATGGTATATTTATTTCATGTGTTAGGGTTCTATATCTATTAAAAAAATTAATAAAAAGTACATATACCACTCGTGAAAATTAGATTAATTTTATTTTGTCTATTTTATTTATTTATGTAATTTTTTTTTTTTTTTTTTTTTTGTGGTTTTTCATTTTTTTTTAAAAAAAAAAAAAACTTTGAATAGAACCATGCACATAATTGATGTGGTAGCCTTTGTGCGGGTTACCTTCTCATACATTTTGAGACGGCTCCAACGGCCTATCGTGAAACATATTAAATTGCATTCTTCACAATTTGTAAAAAAATAAAAGAGAAAAATAATAGTCTCGCTTATATTTTGCATCGGCCGGGAATCGAACCCGGGGCCCAACGATGGCAACGTTGGATTTTACCACTAAACCACCGATGCTAATTATGTTCATTAAAATCACAACTATATATATTGCTATATATTATAATAAAATGAGGAAGACATGACAATTCGATCAAGGCAAAAATAAAACCATATAAATCATTTCCATTAATTATTAACAGTGGCGTCATCTTACTGCAAGGATATTCCCACCTAACAAGTCATTTGATATGCTTTGTCGGGTGCGAGCACTCGCCGTGGTGAGAGACAAAATGTGATAAACAAGACAAACATTTCACAATTTAACCAATAACAATCTAAAAAAGTTTGTGTTTTTTTTTTTTAAAATATATACACAAGACTAATGAAAAACAATAATAAATAAAAACAAAAGTAACATAAAATATATATATATATATATATATATGTATAAAAACCCAATAAAATAAAACTGAAAAAGAAAAAATGTAAAAAAAAAAAAAAAAAAAAAAAAATGACGTTAAAGGATAGAGGAATTGAAAAAGGAATTGAAAAAGGAAAAAAAAAAAAATTTAAATAAAAATTAGAAATAAAAATGATACATTTCATTTCTTCTTGGTAAATCTTGGTTTTAACAATTCAAAACTACATATCAAGCCACTAGTGACACTCATTACGGCACCCCAATTATTAAATTCACCACAATAATTGGGAGCACTAAAAACAGTAACAAATTTCTTTCTGGCAAAAAACTCATACCCATCTTCAACAACCATATGACCTCGAATAATTAGATCAAAATCAAATTTAGACACAAAGTCATAAACATTCTTTTTGCCAAAAACATAAGAAACGCCTCTATCATCGTTTAGCTTCCAATCATTGACTTTTGGATCAGGGTCACTCCATAACAAATCGGTTAATAGTCCGTCATCAGGAATATCTGTTGGTCTTTGGATTTTACTAATTTGTTTTAAACTCTCCAACTGTGGTGAAATCCCACCATGAACACAAAAAATCTTGTTGTTAATGATTGCAGCAAACGGCAATGAATTAAAGCAGTCTACAAACACTTTCCAAGTCTTACTACTTCTTGTCCTCCTTTTACATTCATCATAAAACCCGTATATCTTGGTAACATTTGCGGATTCGTGGTTACCCCTCAACATGTAAAAAGTGTTTGGGTATTTAATTTTGAAGCACAAAAGTAGCAAAATAGTCTCCAAACTTTGTTTCCCACGATCAACGTAATCACCCAAAAACAAATACCCAGATTGGTGTGGAGCACCACTTAATTTCAAAATACGTAACAAATCATTGAATTGGCCATGCACGTCACCAACAACTTTAATAGGTGCTTGCAATCTCAACAAAGATGGCTCACTCAAAAAAATTTCTCTAGCTCTTAAGCAGATCGCCTGAATTTCCCAATTTTCAAAAGAAAAATGCCTTGATCTAGAATTACCTGTTTCACCGATCTTCAATAACTTGTCAATACAATCATCAATGTTAAGCGAGTCTGTGGGATTATTGTTACTCCCGTTCTTCCATAAAATAATCGGTTTCTCTGATCTTAGATTCGAAACTATTTTGGGCGACATTCTGCTCGATACACCGTTAGAGACGCTACTACTTCCGCTGCTGCTACCACTGTTGCTGATAGAAGAAGGTGTGCTTTTGGTAATAGACGGCTTTAATGAGGAGCGTCTGAAAAAATCACCCTTTTTAAAAATGGATGGATTATTTGTGTTGTCGAGGGAGGCAATAGAAAAGTTATTTTTAGTATTCTTGGTAACATGTTTATTAGAAGTTTCAACGGATGGTGCAATGATATTATTGATGGCATGTGGGTTGTTATCTTCACTCGCATGTGCATTGTCGTTGTTTTTATTATTAAAGTTTTCAGTAATAGTGGTTGCACTGGCAGAAGAAAACTCTTCTAAAATAGGAGGTAAAAATCTGTTAGTAGTAGTGTTATTGGGTGAACCAGAGGAAGTAGATGATGAGTCGGAAGATGAGGCACTTGACTCAGAAGATCTTCTCAGCGAGTTGGATAATAGAGTTGTGGATGAAGAAACAGAAGAGGAGTCTGATGATGATACAGAAGAAAGACCAAAATTGTTATTATTATTATTATTATTACCATCTTCGTCCAAAGGACTCGTTAAACGTTTCGAAGTACCGATAGGATAAGCCCTGTTACTATTTTTAGCAAGTTTATTTTTTCTATTGGTTCTGTTATTACTGGTATTGCGGTCAATATCCTGATTTAGATTAAAAGAGGAAAATGCTTTAGCCATCTCAACATCCATTTCTAGTTCAAAGATATTGTTGTTACAAGTATTGGTGTTATTATAATAGTACTCGCCCCGTTCAGTATTAGCGTTGCTGTTGTTGTTGTTGTTGTTGTTGTTGTCGTTGTTGTTGTTGTTGTTGTCATTATGCTTGATTGCAGTTAGGGGATATGTAATATCCCTATTGCTAGTAGAATTATATTTCATAATAGTCGATAAACGACTATCATCAGGATCCGATGGTTCGCCACCATTATTGGCAGCATCATCTGAACCAGCTCCTGAACCGTTAGTAGAGCTGGAAGAATTATTCATTAAGATCGTATTCGAATCGGGATATACATTATTCTTAGACGGGCTGTTCCCCATATTCTGTCAAAAGCTTGTTTCTTAATTGTTATTACTTGGGATTCTAATGTGTTGTAATGAAATAAATAAGAATAGTAGTAGTGGTGGCACCAGTAAATGAACCAAACAATGAAAAGGAAAAAGGCAAAAAAAACAAAAAACAAAAAACAAAAAAAAAAAAAAAGGTTTTAAAAGAATGGTTTTATAAATTTTATTTTAATTATATATTTTACCTAAATAACATACAAATTGATGAATAGGCATTAAAAAAAAAAACTTTATATGGTGTAAATGTATGTGGGAGGCTTTAAGAATGAAAGAGAACCATTAAAAAAAAATATTAGTAATAATTTTTATTTTTTTTTTGTTTTTTTTTGTTTTTTTTGTTTTTTTTTTTTCCAACATTGAAATTTAGTTTTATTGCACGTTTGTGGTGTGGGTGCTCGTTGGTAGTTTTTTGCATTTTTTATATTTCGTTTCTTATTTATTTTTCTTAAGTCATTCTTTTCTCTGTGCTATTTTCTAAGCAAAGATTGTTGAAAAAAAAAGAAAAGAAAAGAAAAGAAAAGAAAAGATGATACAATTGGACCCCTAATATTTATCTATTTATTTCTATTATTACACAGTAAATCTACTTAGTCGTATTAAATAACACATTGATTACCCTCCTCTTATCACTCACTACGAAATGGAAAAAAAAAAAAAACATTTGATAGAAAATTATATCCTGCACATATTGTCAGATTCAAGTAAAACTCTTAAACGCTTCCGTTTCAAATTCAGCGAATCCATTAACACTGGCATGGTCAAAAAAGGGGAAAACAGATTCAGCCCAGTATCCTACCAACTTCTTTTTATAATCAATAAAATAAAATAAATTAGCTAATCCAGTCCACATACAACTACCAGCACTTCTGCCCGTCTCCAATTCTTCTTCGTTAATCATAAAAAAATCACTCCACGTTTTTAAAACATTTGGATAAAAATTAACGTCATTAGAAATAATTGGTTGAACCCCTGGTAAACTAATAACTTTAATGTCACCCTCTCCCAAATTATTCAATTGGTTCTTAAAAGCATTTTCGTTAATAGTACTTTCCTTTAAAATGGTTTCGCCTGTTATTGGAGAAACACCTTTGTTTAAAAACATTTGTAAAAATTTCAAATAATCTTCAACTGTACCAAAGCAACCATGGCCACCACACTTAAACTCAGGTTTCAATGGAGTGAAATTTAAATCTGTTGCAAAACCAGTGTTGTTATTGTTATCCCTAATGTGTAACCACGATAGCTTTTCATTGTCACTTTCATCTCTAGTAAATTTGGTAGAATTCATCCCTAGTGGCTTGAAAATATTTTCTTTTAAATATTCTTCTAAATCAACCCCACTGACTCTAGAGACGATTTCTCCAAGAAAGTCAATATTTGAGCCGTATTCCCACTTAGACCCCGGCTGATTGGCGTAGGGAACATCAAATTCTTCATATTTAGCACCCAAAATGTTTCCTCTGCCTGTATTATCTTGAATGCTTTTGTATTTTTCATTGAAAAAGGCATAAGCAAAACCAGCAGTATGAGTGACTAAATTTTTAATGGTTGGTTGTTTAATAACATCTTCTAATTCCATTGCACCAGTAGTTGAATCAATAGATTTAATGACTTTTTTCAACTTCAATTCTGGCAAATATTTGACAAGTTCGTCATCTAATTTACACTTGCCACGTTCGATTAATTGAAATAAAGCAGTAATTGTGAAGGCTTTGGTGGTAGAAAATAATAAGAATAGAGTGTCTGTGGTACACTTGTTATCGTCAATTTCACTTTTAGAAGTTGGTTTTGCGTTGATGTTTCTAACACCACTTGACCCCAAATATAAAATTGATTTATCATTGGCAATACCTGCTACTATCCCAGGAATATTTTTAGATGAATCAGAGTCATGTGTATACTTGTATAAAATAGAATCTAGTCTATTTTGAGTGTCATTTTGAAAAAGTAAAGTAGGCATTGTATATTATAAGTAGTATTTGTAATTTTCTATGTTACTATTGCTGTTGTTATTATTATTATTATTATTATTATTATTTGTTTTATATGGCATATTATATGATATAGTAACGTAAAGAGTAATAAGAATTATATATCTACTTGTGATTAAATCATAAAAAGTTCTTGTATTTATATAGGATTTCGTTTTACGATATGTTATTCTGGTGACAGATATAAAGATGAGCTTTTTACTATATGGATAAGACTTTTGATGAGGGTATAATTTGGTATTTAGTATTAAGCAAAACAAAGATAATTTAATAATGACAAGCAATCGTATAATAAAGAAGGTTTGGGTTGGGGTAAGGCTTAATAATTTTTTATGTTTGTTTCTAATGGTAAAAGTTGAATAAGTAAGAGAATAGAAACAATTAAGAGGGGGGGGAGAGCGGCAAAAGAAGAAATAAATTAAATACGACAAAGATTTTAAACTTTTTCATTGTTTGCCCCCCTCTTTCGCTTTTCGGTGTGTATTTCCCGTGTATGTTTGATGCGGGTGAAATAGGAATAGAAAAAAAAAGTGATAGAAATGATAATAAGCATCTCTTTCTCTCCAATAATCCAAAACATTATGACGTATCTCTAGCTTTTTCTTTCCAAAAGACACTTCAAACCAAGAGGGGTTTAATGGAGAGAGGGGATGGAGTAGCCCAACAACATTAAAGAAAGCAAAAAATGGTGAATCTAAGTTTACATTCCTTAAATAGATGAGGAAAATCATAAATCTTAGTTTTACTAATCCAAAACGGGCATGAAAAAAAGAAGAGCGAAAAAAAAAAAAATAAGCAATCCTTTTCAAACAAGTGCAGAGAAACTGAAAAAAGAAGTAGAATATACAAAAATAAAAATGCTTAATTCTCTTTCCAGCCACTTTTCCTAAAACTATCATTCCTTCTTTTTCTTTGCTCGTCTTATGCAATAAATACGAAAATAACGAGGAAAATGAATGAAATAAATGACCAACAGATGGAAAACGTAGATAAATTAAAACAAAAAACTTATGAAGTTGAATTTCGATACACGCCGCCTTCAAAACAATCAAGACGGAAAAATACTTCTGATGTGTTAACGAATAATGAGTTTTCCCCAGTTAAACAAACTGAACCATTTAAAAATATTGCAGCTCTTAGAGAAGAAGGAGAAAAGCAACAACAAAAGTCTAATCATGTTTCACTTGGCACTGAAAATGTTGAAATTTTTTTACAACCAAACTTAATGGATACGTCAAAAAAAAGTGTATATACTGACGACTTCAACAAAGAATATCATACAGAACAAAAGGAGGAATCTGTTATCATACAAAATGAAGGGAGGGAAATTGAAGAGGGAAAAGACGAAAATGAAGAAAAGAAAGTGGTAGAAGAAGGAGAAGAAGGAAAGGAAGTAGAAGAAGAAGGAGAAAGACAAAAGGAATCCACAAATAACCAAACAGATGGCAATAGTAATATCAGTACAAAACACAATGAAGAACAAAATGGAACAAGAACAAAGCAAACGCAGCAACAAGAACCGGTGACAGAAGAGCCACCAAAAAAATTGCACTCAAAAATTGAAAAGAATGACGATGGACAAAAAGAAAACTCTACTGAAGAAGAACAAGAAATTCAAGAAAACTACAATAACCAAACAAAAGAAGATATTCAAGAGGAGAAAATATACCACGATCATGAAACAAAAGAGGTGCATCGAGAGCAAAAAAATGATGAAGAAGAAGAAGAAGAAGAAGAAGAAGAAGAAGAAGAAGAAGAAGGGGAAACTAGATGTGTATGTGGAGAATTTGATCCACCAGATGATTCAGGATTATACATTCAGTGTGACAATTGTTCTTGTTGGCAGCATGGTGTTTGTGTTGGATTCACTAATGAAAGTGAAGTACCAGAGAAGTACTGGTGTGAAGTTTGCAAACCTGAATTTCATAGCCTATTTATTAACGCACGGGGGTTGACTCAAAGCCACTATAGTTCAGATACACCTTCCCCTGATTCTGCTTCTTTTCATCAAAGGAAAAAAAACAGGAACAACAATTCTTCTGAAGAACTTTCTTCTTCTTCTAAAAGACTTACAGAAAAAGCTTCGACTAAAATTTCTGTTTCCAATGGGTCTCACGCATCAAATGAATATTCAAAAAAGCTCAATGTAAGTTCTGAGGAAACAGATACTGCAAGCGTGGAAGCAGATACTAAACAGAGTATCAATGCTAATGCTTCCATCCCCACTAATCTTGATGCTGTTCATGAGTCTGAAACCGATGCTTATAATAAAAGAAAACTTGAACCTTTTGGTGAAACTAAAAATGTTTCTATGGAGGATGAACATGAAAATGATGATACAGATTCTCAACTTAAAATGGAAGATGATTATAGTGGCGCGAAGGGTTCTAGAAAAAGAAAGAAAAGGAAAACACAGACTTTTACCGGTAATGATTCAAAAAAGGCTACATCTATTAAAAGAATAAAATCTCCTCGTGTTAAAAACTCCGTTAGAACGAGAGCCACTTCATATGCAAGGGGAGAAATACAATATCAAATCATGTTGGAACAAGCTATTAGGGAAAGTAAAAAAGAGGTTGATGAAAATGGTGAGGAAACATTGGATGAAGAAGACGTTGTTGATGATGAGAGAGAAGACGAGGAGGAAGAGGAGGAAGAGCACGCCAATCTTCAACATTTGAATGAAAACGACTGTTCTAAAGCTCCTCCAAGATACACCAAAAATTCTAATGATACTAGTAACAAAAATAAACAACCTACTGTGGACGAAAGTGACACCAAAGAATCTGATGATAATGATGCCTCAAAATTTATTAAGCCAAAATTACGTGCAGGTAAACCTATAGGCAGAAGGAAGAAAGGTGGTAGAAGTGTTAGAAGTAACACACCGACAAAAAAGGTAGCCTCTTCCCCCGCTTCCTCCAGTAATAATAAGCAGAAAGCCAATAATATTGAACTTGGCACAGATAAGCCTATCAAACCTAGAATACCCTCGCCAAGAGTATCTTTAGCAGAAATGAGAAGAAGAGCTAATGCAATTTTAGAATTCATAAGTAGAACACAGATAGAGCTTGTAACAGATAGGTCGCAAAAAGATGACCTATTGAAATTCGTCGAGAGCTCTGCATTCATTGAAAGGGTAAATGGTATATTCAGTAATTATGATTCAGCTCTATCAGATATGGATTCATTAACAAGCAAATTGTTACATTGGGAAGAAAAATACTCGAATTGAGGTTTATAATACTACATAAAATAAGGGGTTTTTTTTAAAAAAAAAAAAAAAAAAAGTAAAATAAAATAAATAAACAGTATATAAAGAGTAAATGATAAAACAAACGAGCTAATTAAAAATTCTCTCCCTCCATTCTTCCATCTTATAACAAATCAGTTAGCTGAGTGCTAGGGTTATTGGGACTTAACATGTGTTTACACTCCTTTATAAAGCTTTTCGTATTATGTATTATCGTACCGCCCAAAATGACCCTCATATTTGCATTTTTTGCACTATTGTTAAATTCATGAATAATTCTAGCTTCTTCCAAAGTAACACCCCCAACTATAAAGATAACGATATCTTGAGGCAAAATATTAGTGGAAGAACTGCTGGGATTTCCCCCTACTTTTGAAAATTTAGAGGGATCTAATGGTTTGTTTTGAGAAAGTTCTACTAAAATATTTAATAGTTCTGGATCGTGTTGCATGTAAACATTATCTGCCTGTTTTGTATGTAATGTATGGTTGAACTTTTTAGCCAAACCAGAAAGTAAATCATCATTTTTATTAGACTCGCCACCAAGGGTGCCGCCGCTGTTATTTTTTTTAAAGTATTTAATAAATCTGTATATGAAATTTATATCATCTGGAGGCAATATACCACTCAATGAATTGGTAACATCTTGTATCTTATCTTCAAATCTTAAACAATAAATCAGCGCCAATTTTAATTTATAAAAATTGGCAATCTGCGGGTCTTTAAACAAGCCTAAAATTGTTTGGTAATCTTCATTTTCATCAGAATGAACAGAAACATTTTGTTCTAGTTCACTGATTGACCATATTTGGTTTTTTTTTAATTGGGTATCCAATTCTCCTACAATAGTCATATGCTTTGCCACATTGGATGATAGTTTTTTAAATTCAGGGAATTTAGCTATAAACTCCTTGATATCGTTGATCGTTTGTATGTTTTTGTTGCTTTTCGTTTTTTCCTTATAATCTGTTAAATAGTTCTTAACTTTATCACCCAAATCCCCAAAATTCAGATACATACTTTCTTTGAAAAATAAATCTTGTTTACTACTCAAAACAACTTTGCTCAGCTCTTTATCGCTTAAGTCGGCCACTTTATCAGCTAAATTAACAACATTTCTTCTGATCCCAATATATTCATGAATCATGGATTGATAAGTCCAAGGTTGTAATAACGGAGTTAATGGATCAATAGATCTGTCCAATATTAATAAAATAGGGGCAGAATCCTGAGTTGGGAAATCAAACAATTTCTTATCATACTTATTAATCTCCGAACTGACGTTTTGGGCCAATTTTAATATTCTGTTGTTGTTGCTAGTATTTTGATAATATACAATTGGTTTGATCTTCAATGATAACAGCAAAGATATGAGACTATTTGTGACGTCTTGCAAAATATTGAAATTCCAAACATTATTTTCGGTAAACATCTTTTCACTTGAAATATCCAAAGAAAACAAGTCTGCATTTACAATCAAATAATCTTGAAAAAGTTCTTGAACAAGAGTGACAACTTCTAAATCATCACTAGATGCTAATCTTTCCAATTGTTGTTTGCTAACAGTGTTGTTGAAAAAAAGTTGATATTCCCCATATTTTGGATTATGTAGTTCTTCACATAAATAATCTACAGTTCCTTCTGTTGGTTTAACGTAGCATAAACATCTCAATTGTCTCATAAAATCTCTGTTCGTTTGATTTTCCAACTTATCCACTAGATATATTTGATTTTCTAACAAAGTTGATTGTGTAGTACACATCGATATAGTTTCCACTGTGTCTTCATCAAGTAACAAAACTTTTATATGAGGTTGATTGTTACTTATAGCGTGATCCGATATTTTCTTTGAGTCGGTATTTACAATTTTATTGACGTAATAATCTGCAACTTGAAATAAATCCATCTCGCGAAATATTTATCCTTTTGTTCTCTTAGGATAGGTGTAATGTATTTGGGAACAGAACAAATGGTTTGTGTGTTATAGTAACAATAGCGATAAATACTGACTGTCTAGATAATCTGTTGATGTCCAAGAAGATGCGAGTTAGACACACAACATTATTTTCTTGGGTTTCCTTAATTGTAAAACAAACAGACAAACAATTAAAAAAAAAAAAAAAAAAAAAAAAATATTGATAAGTATAGCCGGGTAATTATCTAGGCAAAAAAGACGAAGAAAAAGTTATTCATGGAGAATAATGCTGTAAATTAACAACAAGCCTAGCAATCTAAAGGAGTTTCCTATTTAATACATACAAAGCTATTATCAATTATATATGATGTTTTCTTCCATATTCTTGGCTTAAGTTACGTGCTTTAAAGATATGCTTATAATCAAGTTGGGTTTATTATTATGTTTTGTTTTGTTTACTACTTATTACAAAATATAATATATTATCTTTGTTACTGCAAAGACATTTTTCAATTCGAAAAACAAACATATTTGCTTTGAATTTTTTTTTTTAAAAAAAAAAAACCACAATTCTAGTTAGTATTAGAAGATCATCATACAAGATTATCATTAACTAGTATTTTTGTTCCCTTCACTTTAAATAATCTGAAACAATTTTTGATATTGTTACTGATTAAAGGATAACAGTGTAAAAAATATCATGTATTATTTCGCTGACATTTCAGAAGTTTCCCGATGGGGACACCAATGCCAGAGTAAACAAAACAAAAGAAAAAAAAAAAAAAAAAAAGTTTTTAATGTCTTTATGAACTTTTCCTGAGAAATAAAGCATCAATTCTCAGTTAACTATCCAAAAGGTCATTGTATAAATATATATTACTATAGAACAAATTACAAGTGTATATTAAGTTTATTAAATAAGATTTTATTAACATTTGTCACAAGCAATTGAATCAAATAAAAATTCTGAAACAGAATCCATTTATTTACTAGAAAACATACTTATAAATAAGATATAATAAACCACAAAATAAAACTAGCTTACCTCAAACGAATCCGATTGAATTTAAAACAGAATTTTTAAATAGAAACTTAGCTTTTTTCTTTCTATTACTACGTTTAGTATTAGATAAATAGTTATAAATATCATGATAGATATAAAAAACGAGTTGGTTAGCACCTGGAAATAGAGCTGAATATGAAAAAAAAAAAGGTATATAAGAGACATAAATTTAATTTAAACTTGATATATTCATATCTATTTTTTATTTATTATTATTATTATTTTTTTTTTTTTTTTTGATTACTTATGGAAATAATAATAATATATATATATATACCATTCATACAGGAAAAAGTTCAACCTAAGTACAAAAACCGAAAGATAGGAAAAGAAAATAAACAAAAAAAAAAATCAAAAGGAAACCCAAGATAATTATCACTACTAAAAATATAAAATGAGATTCTGTACCTTTTTATCTGCTACCTTATACGCTGTTTCATCCATTGCTTTTGCCGCTCCAATCAATGAAACTGGTACCAAAGATACAGATCTGATGATCCCACAAGAAGCTGTCCTGGGTATTTTGGATTTATCCGAGGATAAAGATATTGGATTGGTTCCAATTTCCAATGGTACTTTTAGCGGTATCTTATTTGTGAACACTACTATTGCTGAAATTGCTAGTAAAGAAACCAGTTCTGTAACTAGAAAAAGAAGTGCTATAGCCGATGCTTGGCAATGGTTAACTTTCCAATGGGGAGAACCAATGTACAAGAAGAGAGATGCTGAAGCTGAAGCTTGGCAATGGTTAAGTTTCCAGTGGGGGGAGCCAATGTACAAGAAGAGAGAAGCTGAAGCTGAAGCTGATGCTTGGCAATGGTTGACTTTCCAATGGGGGGAACCAATGTATTAATTGAAATGATGTCTATTAATATGATCTTCTACTTAGCTATATTTTTTATTATTATTATTATTATTTCTGCTCAGCTATTGAAAAAAAGGCGTAATTTCAATTTTCAATTTTTAAGTTTTTGTACTTTTCAAAAAAAAAAAAAAAAAAAAAAAAAACAAATTAAAAAAATACCGCCTTTTTAAGATCATCTTCTTCCCTCCCTTTTATAATTATTATTTTAGCTGAGCTTGCCAAAAAAAAAAAAAAAGGAATAAATAATTAAATAAATTAGTATATTTTCAAAAAAATTATTATTTACCTTATATGCTTTTCCCTCCATCTTCTTCTTCTTTCTATTTTTTTTTTAATATTTCTAATTCATCTTAACCAGAGCCAGTGTTTGTATTATTACTTCTAGAGGAACTAAATAAGCATGCAAACAGTTTTTTAAAAAAAAGAATTAACCTTTCCCAAAAACTGGGAGTTCTTGAGAGATTGGTATCATTATTGTTATTGGTAGTAGTATGACTGTTACTGGTAGTAGTATGACTGTTACTGTTAGCAATACATTCATTATTACTATTACTTGAAATAACATCAGAAATAGTATTCTCACTTTGGTATCTGTTTCTAATACTACCCATTGTAGAAGTCAATGGGGTTGTTTCATTGGGCGAATTAGTTACGCTTTGATCTAAATCATTTGTAGTTGTATTCTGATCTATTAATTTTTTATCTGAGGTAGTGTTATCGTACTTGATGTTATTAGTTGTTGTATCACTTGACAAAGCTTTGAAAGGTGGATCCAAACATTCACTCTTTTGGTTTTCTTTCTGAGCAAGACTATCTTTACTCCCAGTATTTCTGTCGCTTGAACCTGGATACTTGTCTTCAAAATTAAATCTACTGGATTTATTAGTAGTTTTACCATCGTCTTCGCTAACGTCAACATTTTCATTAGATTCGCTACTATTTTTTATATCAAATTTGGGGGTAGAGCATGGTGTTTTACTACATATATCTTCATCGTTACCAACTACATCTTTACCATATTCAGTATCGCTTATATTAAATTTAGGAGTAGAACATGGTGTTTTACTATTTACATTTTCCTCGTTATCAGCTACGTTATGTGTTATACTTTTAGGTGTATTCAAAATATTGTCGCTATCACTGGCACCATGAATATTGATATATAAGACATTGTTTGTATTGCCATGTTCATCGTTTTCACATGGAAAATTATCATCGGTAAACCATTCACCAGTGTCCTCGTTGATAAATTTAAAATTGATTTTAAGCTTTGATGATGTTTTATGGGGTTCAGTAACATTAACATTAGAAGAACTTAACGTTTTGATATTTTTTAGTACATATTCCCATTGATTGTACTTAACATTATGAGTCATTTTCTTAATTACCCAGTTATTAAAACTTCCTGCAATACAAATGGTACCTGTTAAAGCATGTTTACAGACTATAGTGTAGGTGTCATTAGTTGCGATATTATTCATCTTTATGTATATATTTGAAATTTGGTGGTAGTATTGGTGTTAGTTGGATACGAACACTGTTATATCTACCTTATTTTATTTTTGCTCAGAAATAAAAAAGAAAAAAAAAAAAGAAAATAGGAATTGAAATGCAAGTTACAAAGTTGTTGTGAAATTCAGATAAGTGGAACAAAGAAAACAACATATATTAAAAAAAGCTAAATGGAAATAAAAGTTGTTATCAATATCGCTTGTTTATTTTTAAGGGGGGCAAGTTTAATGTGTGGGTGTTTTCATTTTCAAAGCGGGGGGATACGGGGCCGGGTAAACGAGAAGGGCGGCAAATATTATTGTCCTTTTTTTTTAAGAAAAAGTCACATGATGCCAAGATAGATCAAATAAAACCCTGCAAAATAAGACCGAAGATTTCTCTCATTTTTTTTAAAAAAAACTACGATTTTTAAAACTGGTATTAAATTTATGCTCCGCTTTCTTAATGCACGGATGCATCTTGTCACCAAGGGGAAAAAAATAAAATAAAATCGACATTAATACTGCTTTAACTACTAATACAAATCTTAATTCTTTTTCTTTCTTTAAAAATTAAATTAAAAACATCAAACTAACTATCGATAAAAAAATATCATACATATATATATATGTATATATAAATACAAACAAAAAACCTTAAAAAAAAAAAAAAAAAAAAAACAATAAACACCACCATTTGCTCCTCTCCCTTCATACATTTTGGCGAGGCATATTTCCACAACGATCTTTTCCAAAATTAATTTTTAAACTTTTAAAATGTGAATTGTCCTTGATTTTATCAATCGCTAAAATAGCGTTATTAATGTCAGTAAAATTAATAAAACAACAATTTTTCTCAACCAAAAAATTAATCTGCTCTACGCTCCCATATTGGCTGAAAAATTTTCTTAAATTAGCTTCAGAAAAAAAGGGCTCACCATTATAAACATCTGAATCAAAAGTTATATTGCCCAAATATATGTTTCTTGACGCTCCCTGTCCAACAGCTAACGCCAAAGCGTTACTTAATGGTCCAGAATGTTTGCCCCAACCAACTTTGCACTTTCTTGAGTGAATAGTTAACCCATGCAATTGGCTCAGTGCATAAAATTGAGCTGCAGCTGTTGGGTCAATAAAAGTTACAAAGGAAACATGTCTGTCTTCTAACAGTTTAATTTTTTGTAGCATACCACCCCGCACAACGTTACAAATTTCGTCAATACGGACATCTTTGGGTAGATTACCTAGGTATATAGTTCTATTGCCTAGATTATTAGCTCCTCCCGCAGTTGTAGCAATTGCAGCGGCAGCAGCTGATTGTTGGGCTAATGTGTTGGAAATAAACTGTGGGTTACTTTTACTAATTAAATGCTCCATACCATGTGGGATCCCCAAAAACATCGCTGCGTTATGTTGCTGTGTTTTAGTAATAAAGGAGCATCTATCTTTACCATAAGCAACTTTTTTATTACTATAATACGTGTTTGTAAAGGGTAAAGTAGTGACAACTTTAATCGCAGAAAAAATAGAGGTGAAATGAACAAAAGCAATGCCCTTTTCTGCTACAATCTTAATATTTTCAATAGTACCGTAGTGTTTTAGATCATGCCTTAATTTTTCCTCAGTGATAGCAAGCTCTTCCTTTCCTTTTCCCTTTAAACTATTAGTTTCTTCTCCGTCTTCATTTTCCATGTCTTTATGTATAGGTGCCCGTTCTTCTTCACCATTGGTCTTATCATTATTGGCATTTGTTTCCCCCTCACCAATAATACCTCTGGACTTGTTATCAGTATTTAAATTACCAATGTACACATTTCTTGTAGCTCCTTCATTATTAACGCTTGCTGCTACAATAGAGTCTAACGGGGTAGCTTTACCCCAACCAACCTTAATATTATTCCCACCAATGTTTAATTTTTTTAAGATTGCATCCGAATGAAATAGCAAGGCAGAATTTTCGTCTGTGAAAGATATAAATGCACATGACTTTTCTGGTAAGATCTTAACATCTTCTATAACACCGCTACGTACATGATCTAGTAGCTGCGAATAAGTTAAATCTAATGGTGTGTTACCTAAATAAACGGTTCTACTAATTGGTTCAATAAGATCGTTCATTGACGAAGATGTAGGTGGAATTGGTTCTTGTGGCTGCTGTAGTAATAATTGTTGTAATTGTTGCTGATGTGGCAACATTTGGTATGATTGAGAAGAAGAGAATGTATCCTTTTGTTGTTGTTGTTGTTGCTGTTGCTGTTGCAACATTTGTTGCATCTGTAAAAATTGTTGGGGGTTTTGCGATTGTTGTTGTGATGGATTATGCAAGTGGCGTTGTACTATTATTTGATTTTGGGATATGACTTGTGGCAAGAAATCAGAAGTGGGTGTTATAGAAGGGCTACTTGAAAATGCTTGTGTTAAATGCTGGTTGTAAACTTTTTTTTTTGGTGCAACCTGTAACTCTATTTGTTGTTGCGCAAGGAGTTGTTTTGGTAAAAAAAAGGAAGCAGAAGTGTAATTAGGATCGAGATTGGAATTGGAATTGGAGTTGGAGTTTAAATTGGAAGTAGAATTAAAATTAGAATTAGAATTAGAATTAGAATTAGAATTAAAATTAGAATTAGAATTAGAATTAAAATTAGAATTAAAATCAGAATTGAAGTTTGAGTAAGCGTTAGAATTAGAATTAGGAACAGGACTAGCATTAAACATTTTCTTAGCAGTAGCAAATGCAGGAGAAGGATCTAAATTAACACTTGCAACAGGCTCCGAAGCATCATCAGGATTGGAAGAACTTGTAGTTAAGGGAAAATTATATGGATAGTTTGTTGCGTTATAAACACAATCTAAATTACCTTCTGGTCCAGGACCATATATTTCATTTGTAATTTTTTTATTATTTATATCTACAGTGTTATTAGGAATATCATTAGAAGCTATGGTATTGACATTATAATCCCGGTGCCCATTACCATCATCGTCAATGGTATTACTAATTGTACTAGAATTACCTTCACCTGGATAATAGTAACAGTGCTGATTGTTATCAACGTATTTATTTTTACCATTATATGTGGCAATTGAAGTATCAACACCAACATTATTGTCAAAATATTTTTCCTTTATGTTCAACCCATTATAATAATGGTCTTTGTTCTCATTTGTATTGTTGTCAATAGCAAGTATATTTTCAGCGGAATAGCCATATCCAGTATTAGAACTCGAAGATATAGAGGAGAATGAATTTTCATGTTTTAAAGCAGGAAAATCTTGAACATGAGAAAGCGTACCACTGCTACTACGGTTATTGTTGTTATTAATGATATTTCCTGGTGACAACGGAAAACTAGTGTTATTATTATTATTATTATTATTATTATCCCATAATCGTTGTAACGGCGTTTTCTTACCTTGTATATTGTTACTACTATTTCTTCTTAAAGTGTTGTTATTCATTGTATTTTGTATAATCGTAGTATTACCACTATTATTATTGTTATTATTGGTACTACTACTATTACTGCCGCTAGTATTGGTATTAATTTGATACTCTGTATAACTATCAAAACTATGCACACTACTCGATCTCCTTACATTGTATGAATCTAAATATCTTCCAATTGGCGAAGGAGACGGTGAAAACATAGTTTTACTTGTGTTCGTAGCAGCAGAGGTGAAAGCGCTGTTATTGTTGTCTATATGATTAACTGTCATTTGGTACATGTGTGATATACATCTGCATACATATATGCATATAGATATGTGGTTTATTTTATATGGGAAGGTGTGTAAATAGTGTATTGTTATATTTTGAACAGTCGTAGTTTATAAATGGAGAAGAAAGAAAAAAAAGGAACGAAAAAAAAGGAACGAAAAAAAAAAAGAAAAAGAAAAAGAAAAAGAAAAAGAAAAGAAAAAAAAAAAAAGAGAAAAAGAAAAAGAAAAAGAAAAAAAAAAAACAACAGATGCAAAATGAGAAAAGTGTGAGGAATCCTTAAATAATACCACCAACTGCAATGATAACGCAGGGAAAGAATACGAGCGGAAGCTTAATAACGAGTTAAATTAAAAAAAAGAAAAGAAAAGAAAAGGAAAATCAAAGCTATGGTAATTTTATACAGTGTACTCAACTGTTTTGTACCTTATTAACAATTATAATTCAAGATATTTTAAATGCAATCTTATAGAATAAAAAAATAATTGCTCGAATATACAAAAAATATCTCCCGGGGGTGAGTCGAACACCCGATCTCAAGATTACTCAGAGAACGGTTATGAAAACCAATTCACAATATTACAGTCTTGCGCCTTAAACCAACTTGGCTACCGAGAGCTAGAACACACAATATATCGTAAGCGTAACTCAGGATTAGTCGTAATAATTACGGGTTCGGATTATGGTAATTAATTCCTTGTTCTATTTAGGTCTTTACATATTATAATAATAATATATAATAAAGATTATTTAAAACTATAACTTAAATACTTTTGATGAATAACTTGATAATAAATCATCTCTTTATATATGATTTATTTTCACATTTATATTTGACGTTCATATTAATCTTTTCCAACATTTCGTTGTTGTGTTATCTTAGTAGTGATTTCATGATCTGCTTTGAATGAGCGTAGCACTTTTGAGGTTGACTTATTTATTACTTTACTTCTTGCGGTGGACATTCTTTATTACTTTACTTCTTGAGGTTGACATTCTTTATTACTTTATATGTTGGTTGTAATATGCGTTTACTTGATTTCATATTACGACATCCTCCTCCTCCGAAACTGAGTGTCTCCAGAGTTGTTTAAAGTTTGACAATAAGGCTGTCTTCCTATAGTCAGGTAATTTGTTAAAAATCCTAAGTGGTATTTCTACAGATAGAGTTGGATCAACATCGCTGAACTTTGCATACAGCTTAGTCTTATCCTCTGTGATTCCAATTACACTAACTATTTCGGTTAATCTAAATTCCATTTCTTTTTCAGTTCTTGGCGGATGTTTTGGGTACCTGTCTGGGTCATGTTTGAATTCTTTCAACCATTCAATGTTAATTACTCTATGTGTCTTTTTAGTACTTGGTAAATCTATTTCATAGGCGTTATCATTAATTTTCTTTACTACCTTGAAAGGTCCTAAATATATCGGTTGTATCTTCCAGTATTTGCCTTTGACGAAGTATGCGTCTCTGTGTACTAATACATGTTGTCCTGGTTCTAATATAATTTGTATTCTCTTATTGTTCTTGGCTGCTTCATTGTTTTCAGCGTTTGCAGCTAAAAAATCTTTTGTTCGCAATTCTATTGCTTTCAATTTCTTGGCTAATTCGACTGCGGAGTCATTTTGTGCTGAACTCTCCCCCTCCGTAAATATTTGTGGTTTATTAGGAATATAACCCAAATCAACTTCAAACGGAGCAGCTCGAATACTAGATAAATAAGTCGAATTGTAACAAAATTCTAAAATGGGCAAAAAATTATCCCATTGTTGGTGATGTACGGAGCAATAGCTTTTTAACATACGACCTAAGACTTGAATAACTCTTTCAGTTTGTCCATCTGTTTGAGGATGGTTACTACTTGACATTTTTAATTGAATTCCTAATCGTTTTACTAATTCTTTGTATGCAGTGCTCATCATTCTAATATCCTTGTCTGAGGTAATAAATCGGGGAAATCCGTGGTAAGCAAAAACGTGTTTAAATAGTAAATTAATAAGTTCAATGGAACCTGTAGTGGACTTGCATGGTATAAAGTGGCATCGTTTCGAGAATCTGTCTACGACAATTAAAATAAAGTCATTCTGACGAAATGTAAGTGGTAGTCCTGAAGCAAAGTCGATAGTAATATGTGACCATCGTCCTTTTGGAACATCTAAAGATTGTAGTAAACCTTGTGAGGCTCGTCGGTGTTGCTTCATAACTTGACAGTTGTAACAATGTGCTACGTAATCTTGTATATTCGAATATAAACTAGGCCAATAATAGTCTTTTGCAATTTTATGAAAAGTGATATCGGCACCAAAGTGTCCTCCTAATATAGCATTGTCATGATAGTACTCTAACACTGAATTTCTTGCTTTTTGTGGTACACATAGTCTGTCTTTGTAATATAAGAAATTGTCTTTGTCTATTGTATATGCTTCTTGAAATTGTCTTGATGAAGTCCATTTTTTCTGATATTTCTTGAATAAATGTAAATCCATTCCTTCTGTGTTCACATTATCTATATGTTTCATTCCGTGCAGAACTGCAGCACACCAGGGGTCATTCTCATAAAGTTCAAGCCATGATTTTGCATCAATGGTATCTACTTCTAAGCTTTTACTGTCTCGTGATAGTGTGTCAGCAATATGGTTCATTGTACCTTTTAAGTATGTCAAAGTGAAGTCGTATTCACTTAGCATGTCTAACCAGCGGGAAATTCTTCTTGACGGTTCTTTCTTATTTTGTAATGATAAAAGTGAAATATGGTCTGTTCTTAATTCAAAATGGTTTCCATGTAGTAAATATCGGAAATGATTTAGTGCTTCAATTATTGCTAATAATTCTAATTCTCCAGGTGGGTAATTCTTTTGTGCACCTTGTAAGCTTTTACTGAAGTATCCAATAACTCCAATTAGCTTGTTGTTTTCTAATTTTTCTAATACGGCTCCAAGTCCATCATACGAGGCATCGGTAGTTAGTCTCATGTAACATTTGGGTGTATACGGGACTAATATTGGTGGTGAGCCTAGTGCTTTCTTTAAAGTTTCAACGCTTTGTGTTTGTTCGTCTGACCATTCAGTCTTCTTTGCTGTAAATTCAACTAGTGGCTTAGCTATATGACTACATCGTGGCATAAACCTTCTGTAAAAATTAATCATTCCTAAGAATCTCTGAACACTCTTAATATCTTGGGTAACTATTAAGTTCTTAATAGCATCGGTTTTTCCTTGTAATGGTCTGATACCATCACTACTAATTTCGTGTCCTAAAAATACTACTTTTCTTTGTGCAAAATAACATTTTGATCTTTTTGCAACTAAACCATGATCTTTTAGTCTTTGTAATACTGTTTCTAAGTGTTTCCAATGTTCTTCTGTATTATCACTGTGTATTAGAATATCATCTAAATAAATACAAACAAATTTTAAATCTCTGAATATGTCACTCATTAGTCTTGCAAATGTTGAAGGTGCATTTCGTAAACCAAAAGGCATAACAGTAAATTGATACTTTCCAAATGGGGTGACAAAACTAGTCAAGGGTTTGTGTTCCTTTTTCATTGGAATTTGGTAATATCCATTTAATAGATCTAAGGTTGTGAATATTTTTGAAGATCCTAGTTTGGCAAATATAGTGTCTAATAATGGTAGGGGAAACAAGTCTGGTTCTGTATTTTTATTCAACATTCTGTAGTCAACACATAATCTGTAATCTCCAGATTTCTTCTTTACCATGATTATGGGTGAAGCTATTGGGGCTTTGGATTCTTCTATGTATCCATCTGACAATAAGCTATCAACCATTTTCCTTGCTTCTTCTTCAAGCTTGGGTGTACTTCTGTAAGGTTGCATTTTTGGAAGTCTCTCGGGATCCTTTAGTATTATTTCATGGTGTACATTTACCAATTTATGTGTTTCAGGTAATAATTTAGTACCTACAATATCTCTAAACTTTTTCCTAAGCCATTCTGGAATAAAGTTCCATGTTTTATTTTCCTTTGTTTCAATCGTCACCTCTAATAACTCGTTCAACTGTTCTTTGTCCTCGGTTTCTATGTTCAACAGTTCAGGGTTTGTTTCAAGTATGGGGTTCCCGACAATAACCTTGTTGTTAATTGTGTCTAAAATATACGCATCTATTTTATATTCTTTGTCGTTAATTGTAAAACGTACTGTTGTAGCTTTGTTCGTACCTTCTTTGGTTCCTTTAATCGCTCCACTTATACTCTGAAAGGGCGCTTTGGAAACTTCTAATCCAATTATCTCTACTAGATTTCGGCTAATTACACTTGTTGGGGCTCCTGTATCCATCAGGACCGTTGCTAGTGTTGCATCGTTCAATAACAATTCTACTTCCCTCCTCCTTCCAATTTTAGGAGTTTTCATAATTAAGGGGTATATACGAGAGTTTTTTCTTTCTTTGAGTCTTTCTCTCATTCTGTCCATAACTTCATCCCTATCGTCTATTTCTACGATTGGATTCGTGTCTTTTTCTATTCCTGCCGTACTGAGTTGTTCATCTGTACCGGTTTCTATTCCTTCAGCTTTTGTGTCGTTTGTAGCTGGTAATTGCGAGTTAGCATCGTAAAACACTTCTTCCTCGTCTTCGTTATAATATTGTTCAAATTTTCCTAATTCTTCAGGATCAGCGTAGGCAAATTCTACGTGACCTTGGTATAGACTTTTTATACTATTTGGTTCTGGTCTTTGCAACGATTGGTTGTAATTATTATTATTATTTTTTTCTTTTTTTGTAGTAATTTTTTATTGTTTTTGTAGTTTTCTTGTTGTTTTTTCTCTTTTTTTGTAAATCTAGCGATGGTTTTTCTATTTTTCTGTGTGTTTAAACAGTTTAGTTCAATATCTCTGAGGCGTGGGAGAACTCGCGTTTCTCTTTTGACTCTTTGGACATTTAGAAGCGTAGTGTCCTGAATCACCACATTCATAACATAATCCTTTATTTCTACATAAGCTTTCGAGGCGATTTTTCCAATAATCGTTATTCGAGTTGGACTTGTTGAAATTATGACGGTTTCTGTTATTGTAATCCCAACGTTCTGAGTTGTTGTAATTACGACGTCCTGAACTACTATTACGGTTCATATATTTGGATTGCATGGCATCGATTTCCATGGCATCCGGATCATTGCTTGTTGATGTTGGTGTATCATACCAATTTACATTATTCGTTTTAGATCCTAAGTTGTCAGCTCTCCAGGCCATCTCTTCGGCTTCTCTCAAGGTTTGCGGGTCACGAATTCTCAATTCTCTACAAATGTCCTTTTTTAACCCAGCGATGAAAGTTACAATTAGGGCTTTTTCTGAGACAAAGTCGATAGGCAATAACAATCTAGTTTTCTCGAACTTGTCAGTGTATTCCATAACACTCTTGGTCTGTCTCATTTTATTTAAATCAAGGTACATTTGGTAAGGGTCAATAGCGACAAAAAAATGTTCTTTCAACTTAGCAACAACAGTTTCGTAGGGTACGTCTGTTAAGTCTGCTCTTCGGTATGCGTTTCTAAACCACGAGGCAGCATCACCATCCAAGTTTTCAGCTAAAAAACAAATTTTCTCCTGATTTGAAGAAATACGCCTAGTTACAAAACGAATTTCAACAGCATCTAAGAATTGGAGTAATGTGTGAACATCACGGCTTCCTGCGAAAGGGTTTAACCTAACACCATCAGTATTGTTACTCATCGTTAATCTTATTTCTTTTGATCGTTTTCTATTTTAGCGGCGCTACCAGATATCGTAAGCGTAACTCAGGATTAGTCGTAATAATTACGGGTTCGGATTATGGTAATTAATTTCTTGTTTTATTTCGGTCTTTACATATAATAATAATATATAATAAAGATTTATTTAAAACTATAACTTAAATACTTTTGATGAATAACTTGATAATAAATCATCTCTTTATATATGATTTATTTTCACATTTATATTTGACGTTCATATTAATCTTTTCCAACATTTCGTTGTTGTTCCTTAGGCGGCATCTTGGTTACGGTGTTTTCCTGTAAAAGTGATTTCCATTACGGAGACTTCCTATTAAGGTAATTTCCATTGCGGAGACTTCCTATTAAGGTAATTTCCATTACGGAGACTTCCTATTAAGGTAATTTCCATTACGGAGATTTCCTGTATGTTGGTTGTAATATATGTTTACTTGGTTTCATATTACGACACAATATCGCAAAATAGAATTGTATTTATAATAATTAACGCAAAATGTAGCAACTTCGGAAAAACCACGGAACGTTTGAAAAGTATGGAGATGACCGTAAGAAGGAGATTCCCTTAACGGACGAGAACGAAATCTTTTGGAAAAAAATAATGCAGTTTACATATAGAAAAAAAGGAAGATGAAAATAACTCATAGATATAAAGAGATGATTATGAATTTAGTTGGAAACATATAAATTATAGTTTTATTAGTTAAAATTACATAGACAAAAAAACAAAAACTATTACATCTCTCTTGATTTAACTACTAAAGTATTAAAATCATTTTACTAATCTTACCTCACTGTATACCCCCTCTGCGACATAACACCATCTCCAAAAGGTGAACCTATATTTCTTATGTAGTTTATACGTAAGATAATGATATCATCAAACTTTGAAACTCACTTTTAACGTGGCAGTGTTCCAATATAAGATACTTCAAATAACCGTTTAATAACTAATTAGTATTGCTAATATTAACCTCAAAATTAAGGTCCAAGTATCAAGAAATAAGTTATATATAAATGTGTTATTTAGGATTCATTTATCAATCTATTCTAAAATATAAATGTTAATTTTTTATATAATTAATATTTAAAGGTATGTAGGAAAAATAGGCAACACAGTTATTTTTTATTAACTTACTAACATGTATCATTCTACGACATAACGTTGGTTTACATTAGATGTGCTTTAATTACCAAATAATGGGTTATAGTATATTGGTGTTACCTTATTAATAAAAAAAAAAAACTCACAACCAAAGAAAGGTATTATACAAAATAAAATAAATAAAATAAATAACATATATATAATATATAAAAAGGATAATGCAATATATATGGGTAAAAATGGTGATTACTATTGTCATTCAACAGTGACAATTGTAATAGTAGGCTATAATTATATGCAGAAAACACTACCACCATTAAAAAAATTAACAAAAGTAAGACTAAACAAACATGGCAATAAATAAAAGGAATAAATATAGGGAATAAATCATATACAATGATAATAAATAAAGTTAAAAATACAAATCAAAAGGAAAAGTATGAGAACTCGGTCAGTTTTTTTTCCTTTGCAATTGATCGTCGTCATTATCTTTTTTTTCTATTATTGGTGTATCTGAATTTAAAGTATGTGCTGGACATGGAAAAGCAGAAGTTAAAGCCACTGATGAGAATGCTACTAGAAATGTGGTCATGAACACTTTATTAGTGATATTGTTTCTTGTGGCTGCTTTCATTGTCTATTTTCTTGGGCTATTGTCACTTTATATGATATTACTATTCTGCGATCCTTTAATTTTTGGCAGTACCTTTTTTTCTTTTCTTTTCTTTTCTTTTCTTTCCAATGGATTGGCTTAGATGTAATTATATATTTATATACGAACTTATATATATTGTTGAAGTAGAATAAGATAGAAAAATATAATTATAAAAAAATAAAATGGAAATATAAATAAAAGTTAGAAATTGATATGCTTTTATTGAGTTTAATATAATTTGACTGGGAACTGAAAAATACAGGAAAGAAAAGAAATAAAAAAAAAAAAAAAAAAAAAAACCAAGATGTATTGAATCTAAAAAATAATGGCATTTTTTCTTTTTTTCTGCTGATTTTTATCGCTTTTTTTTTTTAATGGGATACAAAGGGATGTAATTGTTATTATGATTTATTTCCCTTTGAATAAAGCGTTTTTAAGCGCATGGAAAAAATAAAAATAAAAATAAAAATAAAAAGCAACCAATTAAATTTAAAAGAAATAACTAACCCATTTTTTTTCTTTTATATTTTTCAATTCTATCCTATTAATCTATTTACTTTCCGGGTAATAACTAACTTATCCCTTTATCACGTTTTTCTTTTTCCTTTTTTTATATCAATGACTCGTACTGATTTATTGAGCTATCATTTTTTAAGTTGCTATTCGTATTGGAATTAACATTGTTTAATTTATTATTTGGTTGTAATAAAGTCACAGAAAATCCGGGTGGAAGTGTTTTATTATTTCCAGCACGGCTGTTATTTATTGTATCCGTAGTATTCGACACAATCGATGATGTTGTTGATACACTAGTTTTAGGAGCATTGTAATCAAAATTATAAGAGTTACCAGCACCTTTACTGCTCGTAGTTGAATTAGAGAAAAAGTCTCCAAATTCATCATTATTGGTATTATTGTCAGAAAATTGTATGGCAGTCTTTGAATTATTGCCACCGCTAGCATTGCGTTTATTACTGGTTATAGTCGTACTCTTATTTTTCCATATATTGGAATCGTTTGGATAATTAATACTGTTGGAATTAACGTTATTATTATTGCCATTATTATTAAATAATGCATCTCTACTTAGTACCAAAGGTGATCCCCTAGCAATGCTCTTGTTCTTGTCATTGGTAGCATTAGTAGAATTATTTGAAATAACAGTTGGAACAACCTTTTTTGGTTTAATGGGTGTGATTTTAATGTTAGCTGAATTGATTCTATCAATATCATTTTTTTTGACAACTGGTTTTTCAATAACTTGTCCAAAGAAATTGTTCTCAGTATTAACCGCGTTATTGCCATCTGAGGTATTCCCACCTGGTACATCATATTCCTTCCTTTGCTTCAATGTTTGTAAATGTTTCTTCTGAACTGACATTGATATGCCATTAATTACCATAGTAAACCTTTCGTAATCCTTTAAATTTAAGGTATCAGCCATAGAAAACCTCCAAATTAAGGGCAATATCTTATCCACGATAATAACCTCATCAGATACAAAGGAGGATAGTTTTTCGAAAATGGGTACCATTTCTAATAAAATGCGTCTATCCTTAGATTTCATAACAGTAAATAACGGAAGCATATCATCCAATGCCTGATATTTGTCTATACTTTTGTTTTCAATCATTGTATAAAAGCATTTAGTAACCCCAATTTTGACATTCAGATTTGTGGTTAGAGAAAATAAATTAGACATTAATGGAAAATAAAATTTTTTCACGGAGCTAAAATCAAACGAATCTAACATTAGTTCAACAGCAGATTTCTCCAAAGCCATTTCATGCAATCTGACGTTGGTAACCTGTTTATTAACTGTGAATTCTAGTAGTGGCTTCAAAAAATTTTCCGTAAAATCGGCGGATTTAATTTTACTTTTCAAAATAGTTAAATTTTTATAAAGTATTGGTGCCGAGTCATATTGTAATAAATAATCCATTTTCAAAAATGGCAATATTTTCTCTTGAAATGATAATTGTGATAAATTATTGGCTATGGTTAAAATCAGTTGCAAAAAAATGGGAATTAAAGAGTGGAAATCTGATTTTTCATTATAACTCAAATCTAAATTTTCAGTCAATAACGGCAAAAATTTTCTATGCAACATGGTATTTGGAAATTTGGGCAAAATATCAATAAGCCCCTTGAAGAAAATTTCCTTCTCAGAAACAGTTTTAGTCGGTAAATCATCTAAAAAAATTAGTGTTTTTATTAGTGGGTTTTGAAATATTTTATCATTTAAAAAGTCTGTAATATGGCCATACCTCATATAGATATCTCTATTCATTAATTGAGGCAACACACCGGACCTTATGCTCTCTGGAATTTTCAAAAAAAGCTGATTCCACGACAATTGTGACAATTTCCTTTCAAATTTAGCGTAATCATCTTTATAGGAGCTTATCGAGCCCTCACTTCTGAATAAGGGTTTACCATAATATAAAAAATATACAATGCACCCTATGGAGAAATAGTCGTTTTTAAACGATAAGGTATTTTCAAATATTAACTCTGGAGCCGTATAATCATAATTTAAATGCATGAATTGAGGAGTACGCGGATCATATTGAGGTAAATTATAGTCGGCTGTTGAAGTTCCCTGAGGTAATTTAACTAAATGACCTAAACCGGCAACCTTCCAGTCGCCCTTTTCGTTGATGAAAATAGATTTAGGTTGTAAATCCAAACATACGGAGCTAACTGAATCGTGGATAAATTGTAATGCTTGTCCTGTCTGAAATATTCCACGTTGGAACATTAAATCGTTTGCAGATGCAGTACTATCATTTCTCTGTTGAAAAAAATCATTTTCTTCATTGTTTCCACTGGTAGCGTTGGTTAGTGAATTGTCACCAAAGACGTTGTACAACGATCCACTGACGTATTCTGTGACAAATAAAAAATTCTTGGAATGTTCCTCAATAGGCTCAATAATTGTTAATATATTGGGGTGTTTTAATTTAGAGATGTTTCCGACCTGTGTCTTTAGCAAATCATATGCATCTTTTATAACTTTTTGATCTTTTTTTATCGATGCTATTATGCCAGATTTTAGCAAATAATTTTCAAATTTTTTTTTATCAAATAGAAACACTGAACATTTTTCCAGATGAAAAAATTTTGATGAGCTTTTAGGTTTTGCAGTATAAACAGACCATGGTTCTGCAATAAAGGTGGGTGAAGCTGGTGTATATGAATAATTAGCGTTGATACCGTTTTTACCACTAAAGAAACTCAACATATTCTAAGTTATTTACTTTTTTTTTTTACTTTATCAGTCTATTGCTTTAATTTACTTGTTATTTTTTTTCTTTCCAGTTGATAAAAACGTAAACGGCAAAAAATAAAATAAATAAAAAAAAAAAAAAAAAAAAAACGATGGAAAACACACTTCAAGAAATTTCTTGAATTTAATATGTGTGTTGCTAGCCGGGTTATCATCGAACATACAAGAAAATACACTCGTGTAAAATTCTTCGGTCTTTTTATCTTGCCGATACATTTCTCTGAAACTAATCTAATTTTTAACACTCATGAATACAAAATAAAAGAATATCCACGACAAAATATAACAAAATCAATACAATGAGTACCACTATCGATCAATCAACATTACCACCTGTTCCAAAGTGTAGTATGCTCTACGCAATTAAAGAAGCCTATTATGGATTTAGACCAAATTTACCAAAATTTACTGAAAAGGATTACCCCGATTTAAGTGATAAATTAGCTATTGTAACTGGTATGAATACAGGTATTGGTTATGAAGTGTGTAAACTTTTGCTTGCTAAGAATTGTACCGTTATTGGTGTTGTGAGAACTCAATCAAAAGGTGACTTGGCAGCTGAAAATTTAATTAAAGAAACGCAAGTATCTAAGGAAAAATTGCAAATTATTGCCGGTTGTGATTTTACTAAATTTGAAACTGTTAAGCAAACAGGTTTAAGTTTACAGAATAAGCTAGAGGGTAAAACAATAAATCTTATTATACATAACGCTGGATTAATGTCCTCTCGTAATGATTTGAGTAATGAGGACGGGATTGAAGCTATGTTTGCCACCAATGTTATGGGTCCTCAATTGTTACAACATTTTTTGGATCCTCTTTTTTTGAAAAAGGATTCTAGTTTAAAAAGAATTGTTTGGGTTAGTTCTCTGGCTCATTTTGGTTCTCCCTCTAATTACGGGGTGAATTGGGATGATCCAACATATAAAGATGTTAGCAGTAGAGCACATTCCTCGGTTTTGTATGGTCAATCAAAAGCTATTAATATTTATCAAGCTAAAATATGGGCAGATCTAAACCATGCAGACAAATATGGCATCATTTCTGCCTCTTGTTTCCCTGGTATTTTGAAAACTGATTTAACTAGAGACTATTCTTTTGTCATTAAGGGTATTGCTAACAGACTCTTTTGGGATTCTAAGTATGGTGCTTATTCTGAGTTATATGCTGCTTTGTCACCGGATCTATCCAAACAAGGCGAATACGTTGTACCTTTTGGAGAAGTACATGAACCAAGAGAAGATATTAAATTAGGGTTAAGCAATGGGGTTGGCTTAAAAATTTGGGAATATGTTGAAGAACAAATTAAACAATATTTTTAACGTAGCTAGTTAGATGAGTATAAAGACATTTTTAAATAATATATCTTGAAGGTTTAACTTTATATTATTTTATCTTAATTTTTTTTCTTTAAGTTTGACAATTTATGTTTTATAATGCTAATTCAGTTTCCGTTATTCCAATTTTTTTTTTTTTTTTTTTTTTTATTTTTTATCATTTTTTTTTTTTTTTTTATTTTTCCCCTTCTTATTCACCTATTTTCGAAAATAATACTATATTAATGTCAATATTATAAAACAATGAACTGGATTAATAATACCAATCACATTGTCAGGGACTATATACATACATATACATATGGCCACAAACATGATAGAGAGCAAGTTGGAAAAAATATTATCCTATGTAGGGGCTTTTTTTTCATTGGAAACATTGGATACAAGACTTACGTATTCTAAAAAAACCGATACTAAAAAAATTTCTTTACAAAACATTAAAAAAACAAAAAAAACAAAAAGCAGGTGGAACACTTTTGAATTTAAAATATATGGATTTAGTTTTCTGCTTGTTGTTCCATTGTTGTTCAAAGCAGCAATTGATGCCACCAGTTCATCCAATCCAAACTATCCTAAATTTGAAGGATTACTAAGTGACGGTTGGATGTTTGGTCGCAAAGTTGATAATAGTGATAGCCAATACAGATTTTTCAGAGATAATTTATTTTTGTTATTGGGCTTGGCCATGGGCCATGTTTTGTTGAAAAGAGGGCTTTGCTTTTTCTTCAATTTACAACAAAAAAGGGAAAAAATTGATTTGGTAATCGGTATACTATTTTCACTCTTACTTCATGGAGTTAACGTAATACGTGTTTTCGTTCACCTTTTGATTTCATTTTTAATTACCAAAGTTACGACTAGCAAAATATTTTTTAACAATAGTAAAGTCAAGGATATAGGCATTGCCATGACTTGGATTTATGGCATTGGTTCATTGTTTTTAAATGATAGATTCAGAACTATTGAATTTTCTAAAGTGTTACCATGTCTATCCTTTTTAGACCATCAATATAAAGGATTAATACCACGCTGGGATGTCTTTTTCAATTTTACCTTACTAAGAATGATCAGCTTTAATATGGATTATATTGATAGAAGTTTTGAGAACAATAAGAATGTTGTAGTTAATGGAAACGATCAGCAAAAAGAGGAAGAAATTTTATTAAATGATATAGACAGAAACAATTACAAACACCCTCTCTCTGAATACAATTTTTCCAATTATTTGGCATATGTTTTATATACACCTTTATATATTGCAGGTCCGATTGTAACTTTTAATGACTATCACTATCAATGCCACCATATTTTGCCAAGTGTAAATAAAAAAAGAATAACATTATATGCACTAAGATTTGCCTTTTGTGTATTGACTATGGAATTTTTATTGCATTTTGTTTATGTAGTTGCCGCTTCCAAGACACATGCCTGGGATAACGACACACCATTCCAGCTAGCAATGGTTGGTCTTTTCAATTTAAACTTGATCTGGTTAAAATTATTAATTCCATGGAGATTGTTTAGATTGTGGGCCTTGTTAGATGGCATCGATCCGCCAGAAAACATGATTAGATGTATGGATAATAATTTTAGTGCATTGCAGTTTTGGAGGGCTTGGCATAGGAGTTACAATAAATGGGTTATTAAATACATTTATATTCCTTTGGGTGGATCATCTAATAGAATTTTATCTACCTTGGCTGTCTTTTCTTTTGTGGCCATTTGGCATGACATTCAGCTGAAATTATTACTGTGGGGATGGTTGGTTGTGTTTTTTTTATTACCGGAGATTTTTGTTACAAAACTTTTCAAACCATATAGAGAAAAACCGTGGTACAGAATAGTTTGTGGAGTCGGTGCTGTTTTAAATATCTGGATGATGATGATTGCCAATTTATTTGGGTTTTGCTTGGGTCAAGATGGAACCAAACAGTTTTTATATGATTTATTATTTACATATGATGGTATTAGGTTTACCTTTCTAGCAAATTTGGGTTTGTTTATTGCTGTTCAAGTTATGTTTGAGTTAAGGGAACAGGAAAAAAGAAATGGTATATATGTAAAGTGCTAGATGTACATAAATATAATATTTAAAGCAAAGCATGTATATATATATATATATATATATATATATATATAGAGAGAGAGATAATGTGTGTGTGTGTATTAGAAAAATGGTAGACATTCAAGAACGTATACGTTTTTTATATTCAGCCGGTGTTTCCATGTGCTTCAGAGACCATATTCCCCTCTTTTTCATTTTTGCAACATCTTCTTCATACCTATATTTTAGTTCTTGTCCATCAAACTCAGCACTTTGTGAACTACCCGCATAAACTGTACCTAAACCTAGTTCAATCATTTGTAAACTAATATCCCTATAACCAGAGAAAAGACCTGACCAGTATAAAACTTTAGCAACACACCTTCCATATTGGTCGATAGATAATGGCTTTATCCAAACGTCTTTACCAAGCAAAGTATGCTGCAACCATCTAAGGGCCTCTTCGCTAAACGGTTGGGCAGGATTTCCAAAATGTGATCTTTCCGGTGCATCTACACCGCAGAGCCTAACGGATATGGTTTCCAACCCCCTTCTATTTTTGTATTTAACCGGCAGTCTCATAAAATAATCCGAGGCAGTATCTTGATTTTTGAATAGAAACTTTTGCCAAAAGCTTTTACTGCTATTTTTAACTTTTTTGGGTTTAAAAGGTTCTGATGATTCTTTAATTGAAATTAATTCTGGAATTTCTCTAAACCAGCCCCAACCAGCCAACACACCGCCTGGAGTATGATAAAAATGGAAGTTATCCCCATCGCCAACACTTGTGACTTTCCCCTTTAAAAAATGTTTTTTGAAAACATTTTTAGGTATATCTGAAGCAGTTCCATATCTTTTAAAATATCTATTAAAGATTGAAAGTGTACTCAATATTGAACCTGTTAGAATTAATGACCATACCAGCACCTTTGGTGTCGTTAATGTTGTGTTTCGATTATCAGACATTATCACTGCAACTATACTATTGTTCTTGATAAGATAATATGTAGAGTGGTTGTAATATTATCTAGATAAGTGGACTGAGACTTATCTGATCATTTATTAATTTTCTTGTAATTTTGATCAAAACGTTTACAATTGAATATATTTTAGACATTAAAAAAGAAAAAAAAAAAAAGGAAAATATGAAAAATGTAAAATGTAAACAAATGTCAAAAAATGAAAAAAAAAAAAAAAAAAAAAAAAAAAAAACGCTATTTAAACACGAAAATTTAGTCATATTTAAGAAAAAACAAAAAAGTACATATTATCTATTTTTAAGAAAGTTTTTTTCCTTTAATTGAAAAGTTAATTGAAGAGTCGTTTATCTCTTATGATTAAATCTCATTTAGCCAGGAAAAGTTGATCTATTAGAATATATGTTCAGTTTAACATTGAATACATATTTTATAACACATACAAGCAATCACTTTTCTGTGAAACAAAAACATTGACATTACGTATTTTAATGACACCATGGTACAAAATTCTCTCTCTCTCTCTCTCTATATATATATATTATTTAGATACACATTTACGGATAATTATTCATATCACATCAGAATTTTGATCAGCATCACTTATTTTGTTGTACAATTGACCTTTCTGATTATACTTTTGTTCATACAATTTTAGTTGCACAGAAGCTAACAAACAGGGAATCTGTGATTTTTCATTAACCCAATAATTTAATAAGTCATCCCAGCTGTTAATTGATTTACTTAAGCTTGACTTTAGAGTATTATTGACCAAATCCATAACCAAAGCCTTACTTGGTTCATAACATGAAATTAATTTAACCTTATTTCCTGCAATAAACTCTATTTTAAAACCCAATATGGTATTGACAGTATCTATAAACTCTAAAGACTTACTGTTAAACATTTGTTTCAATCGTAACATTTGTTTATTTTTTTGGAAGGTTGTATTTTCCAATTGTTGTTTCTCAAACACAAGTCTTTCATAAACAGATCGAGGAATTTTCTCTGATATAGGAAGCTTGCCCAATAATTCTTCATTTTCTTGTTTTAATAGAGTTAATTCTGTTTTTTTGATAAATTGGTTTTTACTTAATGGGTTATCACGTAATTGCAATATTCTAATTTTTTGTTCTTTTAAATTTGATAACTTGGATAAATTATCCTTCAAGACCATATTTTCTGATTTCAATGTGGTGATTTCTCTTTCAAGTTCCAATTTTTCGAATTGAATCTTAGCAAATTTATCTTTGTCTTCTAACATGGTTTCAGGTGTTAATTTTCTTTTTTTACTACCAGCACTGCTCAACTCGTTTAATTTCTTCAATTCGTTAGTCAAATTCTCTGTTTGAGTTTTATACTGATCTATCACAGAATTCCATTCATTGCTGTTGGAACTAGTGCTTTCCGACAATTTATTATCGCTATTAGAATTTAACATTTGTTCCAAATCTTGAATTTGTTTTTTTAATAAATCACATTCTTCAAATGATAAAGATTTTTGTTGTTCTAGCTCATTGTTTAATTTTTTCAAATTTATTACAGTCTGCTCATATTTCTCATTTATATCTAGTAGTTCTTTGTTTTGAATATCTAAATCATGAACTTTTGTCTCCAAATTATCGCATTTTAATTTTAAATTCGTGTTTTCATTAATCAAAAGAGTTTTTTCCATCATTAAAGTCTTGGTGACGGTGGCAGTGCTTGCTGAATCTTTATCTAGGTTCAATAGTTGCTCTTTTAATTTAATATTTTCCAATTCTAATGTTTCCAATTGTGGTTTCAAATCCTTATCAATTTTATCAAGCTTAGTTCGTAGATTGGAATTTTCGACATTTAAAAAGTCAATGTTTTCGTTCTTTTGCTTTAAATGTTTCAATTCTGTGGCTTGTTTCAAATTTGTACTTTCTAACTCTTGAATATAGGAGACATGATTCGTAATTTCCCTTCTTAATAGTGATATATCTTGCTCATTATAATTTTGAATATTTGCAGCGGTATTGTCTATATTTTTATTCATTTCTAATTCCAAAATATGTGATTCTAATTCATTGATCTTATTAAGGTTTTTTTTCAGTTCTAAGGATTTAGTGTTTAGATCTTGCCCATATCTATTGTTTAGATCCTTTGAAGTATCTAGCTCTAGTTTCAAATTATTCAATTGACCATTTAGTTCCTGTTTACCAATATTTAGATCATGTATTTTCCCCTTCAATTGTAAAATTTCGCCTTTTAAATCATGCACATCTGAAGTCACGGTTGTGTTTTTATTTTCTAATGCTTGTTTTTCATCTGTTATCTTCTGTAAATTATTGCCCAAGTTTTCGTTTTCCTTTAACAAATTTGAACATTCATTTAAATATTTATCCACTTCTTCCAACTTCTCGTTATATTTTTTAGTCATATTTTCTAATTGTGTGGTTAAATACAATTCTTTAATTTCACAATCATTTTTCAAAGTATTGTATGTATAATTTAAGCTCATTAGTTTTCTATGTAACTCATTCTTTTCCATAATAATGGTCGCTGTGCTATCATTACTACTAGTTTTATTATTAATAGCAGTAGGCATGGTAGTAATATCGCTATGTTTAAGAAAAATATGTTGATTATCATTTTCGCTGCCATTGTCGATATTTAAGGCTGGTTCTTCTAAAAATGGAGAGGAACCACCATCATCATTATTAGAGTCGGTCATGTTTCTTGGTTAGTCTTTGACTTTTTTGGTCACTAATGTCAATTTTAATGAATAATAACAACAAACTTTTAGATAATAATATGTTTATATATATACTATATTTTATTTTTTTTCTTACCGAGTTGGCTGGAAATAGAAAAAGGTAAAAAAAAAAAAAAAAAAAAAAACTGTACTATAACTTTTTAAAGTTTTTTTTATAAGAGTAGCGAAAAATACACGGAAGATTTGAAGTTCGGACTTTTAATTTTTTTTTTTTTTTTTTACCCCTTCAAATTTTTTTATCTTTTTTTTTTTTTTAAATAAGCGGTTACCGTTTATCCTCCAAAGCTTTTAATTCTTACAAATATTAATACAATACTATGTTGCTATCTTTATAATTTTTATTTCTTTGACCTTTAATCCCTTAACAAAGAAAAAGTTTCGTTTTGAATGAAGCGTTATACAATAAACTAAGAAATGTCCAAGGTGCCAAGAAGTTTTAGATTGTTGGAAGAACTAGAAAAGGGAGAAAAGGGTCTGGGCCCAGAATCATGTAGTTACGGTTTAGCAGATGCAGAAGACATTACCATGACAAATTGGAATGGTACTATTTTAGGACCGCCACATAGTAATCACGAAAATAGGATCTACTTTCTGTCAATTAAATGTGGAGACAATTACCCAGATCAACCACCAGAAATCAAGTTTATATCCAAGATAAACTTGCCATGCGTGAATGCTGAGAACGGGCAAGTTAGTGCTAATGAATTTCACACTTTAAAAAATTGGAAAAGATCTTATACTATGGAAACTTTGTTGTTGGATTTAAGAAAGGAAATGTCTACTGCAGCAAACAAAAAATTACCACAGCCAGCAGAAGGATCCACATTTTGATATCTATTATTAGAAAAGAAGTGTAAAATATTGGTAGTCATAAAAAAAAAGATGTTATTGGTTATATTTTAGACTTAGTTAGTTTAATGTACGTTTTCTTTTATCTTTTTTTATTAATTTATATATATATCTGTGTGTATTTATGCACTGCTAAGAGTTTTTTCTTTCCCCTCTCTCAAAATTGCCAATATAAAAATAGAAAAAAAGAAAAAAAGCGGACCAATTTTTATTGCTATTCAAAGTCAAAAAAAAAAAAAAAAAAAGAAAAAAAAAATTACATTTATATATATAAATTTTTTTAATAATTTGTCTTTTTTCGATTGTTTTTCATTTTCTTTTCTCTTCTCTTCTTTTCTTTTCTTTTTTTTTCAGGGAAGAGGAAGATTAATATAAACATAACTCTTTCTTTTTCTCTTTCTATCTTTTCTTTTTTCTTTTAAGGAAGAATAAAAAAAAAAAATTAAAAAAAAAGTCATATAATTTCCAAGGCAGGTCCATCTTTGTTTCTAGAGCATGTCACTGCTAAGACCGCCAATGATATTGTTTTTACGTAACACATCGTTTAACTTAACCAAAAAGAACTTACTATTGCAAAAAAAAAACTTTTTGAGTACCATTGTTAAAACAAAACCTGTTAGTGACCTACGTTCCAAAATATACGCAGATTATGTTTCGTCGCCCAAATCCAAGTTGCAATCATTGTTATGGCATGCGCCTGTTCAAAACATATTTATCATGAAAAAACCATGGACTATTAGAACTACCAAGGCAATGGCCATTTTTATCAAACACATACATGACACATATCCCTCAATTAATATAATAGTTACGCCTGACGTAATCGAAGAATTGACACCTATTTTATTGTCAAAAAATGATATAGAAGGCATCAAAGTTGTCCCCTCTCGAACTAATGCCGTTAATGCTGATACACCATATGTTTTGTATACAGGGTCTACTGAAGATATTATTAAAAAGACTGACTTGTTAGTTACGTTAGGTGGAGATGGTACCATATTGAGGGCAGTTTCTATATTTAGCAATGATTATGTGCCACCTGTGTTAGCATTTTCATTAGGCACACTAGGATTTTTATTGCCCTTTCAATTTCAGGATTATGTTTCTGTGTTTGATAAAGTTATTCACAGTAGAAGTAAAGTTTTACATAGGAACAGATTAGAGTGTCATGTTCTAAGAAATGGTGTCAATATTACACAAAACAAAAACAAACAGGTATCTCCCTCAACAACAACAATTCCTATTACTACTACCGCTGCTACAACCAACAGCAACAACAATAACAGTAGTAATAACGAAATGGTCCATGCTATGAATGATATTTTCTTACATAGAGGAGATTCGCCGCACTTAACCAATTTAGATATTTATATAGATGGTGATTTTTTAACAAGGACAACTGCTGACGGTGTGGTACTATCTACACCAACAGGGTCTACAGCATATTCGTTAAGTGCAGGTGGATCTATTGTATCGCCTTTAGTTCCATGTATCTTACTAACTCCTATTTGTCCTCGATCCTTATCATTTAGACCATTGATTTTAGCACATACTTCACATATTATGATTAAAATTGGTTCCAAAGCTTCGAGTGGAGGACCTTTAGATAATAAAGTTGTCAAGTTAAGCATTGACGGAATACCTCAACAGGATTTGCATATAGATGACGAAATACATATTATTAACGAAGTGGGGACTATATATGTTAATGGTTCCCATGTACCAACAAGAATAACTAAACCAGCCGTAATAACCAGTGGCACTAGCATATCTGGAGAAGGTGTCGTACGCGGGACCGCCAAAAATAGAGGCAAAATGTCGGGTATTTATTGTATAGCCAAGACAGAAAATGATTGGACTCATGGTATTAACGAACTATTAGGATTCAATTCTAGCTTCAGATTCACCAAGGAATCCTAAAAATCATAATGATATTCATTTAAGCCTTTCAATCGATACAGATATAGACAAAAAGGACAAGATTGAGTTTACCGTTAAGTTTTTGTAATCTCCTTTTTTTTTACAAAAAAAAATAAATAAACAAATAAATAAAAAAAAAAATTAAAAAAATATTCTTTTCTTGTTTCCTTTATAATAAAACAAAGAAAAAGACCAATATTTTAATTAAAAGAAATATATGCTTAATACTGTAATGTTCCATCGATCCTTGCAATTAACTACATACGAAGAGCACGAAGGCATCCTCTCTGCAATCATCTTATAAAATAAGATAATTAATGATAGTTCATTGCACCCAAGATCCATGGATAAATATGTTCTCCAACCCGAGCAAACACTACGACAAAGTCGCAAGGCAACACTAATATCTTAAAATATAATTGTCATGGGTCTGTTATTTAAATAACTTAACCTGCAACTATGATGCTTTTGGCGTATTGCGAAAGGGTGGTGAAAATGCGTTTGTTACTTTTTTTTGTATTTTTTTAATAAGAAAAATTATTTAGTAGAAAAAAAAATATATAAATCTTTTACAAGGAGAGATAGAGAGAGAGAGTGCATATATATATGATAATAATAATTTAAAATTCAATTGAAATTGAAATAACATCAAAGCCATTTAAAAGTACTTTTTTAATATACTTTTTTAATATACTTTTTTTTTTAATTTTTGCAATTTTACGCAGAAAAAAAAAAAAAAAAAGAAATGGGAGGTTTTTTTTTGCTCTTTTAAATTTAGGGCTTTTTTTATATACACACCCGTAACTTAGGCATTTTACTTGTTTTCCTTCTTTTTGTTTTTGTTTTTGTTTTTGTTTTTGTTAAAAAAAAAAAAAATAAAATAAAATAACTGCAAAACTTTTGATCACATAATGGCAGCAATGATGGTAATAATATATCAACTCATTCAAGTTTTTTTAATCTATCAATTATTGGATCAAAACAAGTCTCTTTAACATCTGAAGCCCATAATGTATCCATATGCTCATAACCATCTATACTTATGAAATCAACCAATGAATTGTTATTTTTTAGATTTTCCATGGTCCTATCCATATCTATTAAGATATCTGAAGTACCATAAACTAAAAACATTGGTAAATCCCTAATCGTTTGCACGGGAAATATACATCCCTTAGATATAGAATTAGTTTCTAATGGGTAATTACTATAGGCATATTCTCGTTCCTCATCTTTTGTAATAAATTCTGCTAACAAACTTGGATTTTCTTCAAACATCTGAAACCTTTTCCTTTTGATAATTTGAAACCAATGAACCAAAGTTTTAACACTTGTTGGTGAAAACATGTGAGGATACCCTGCTTCTTTTTGGCGGATGGATATATTTCCATGCGTCCAATTAAATAGTAGTACTAGACATTTATCAACTACTCTCATAAAAGTTACCGGACTTAACATTTTCTGCCAAAACAAAACGCTAGGCATTAATGATTTTTTGCCGAAAAAAGTGTATAACAAAATATGTGAGCAATGTATTACATAGTTTGCTATAGGATGATTTAAATTTTTGGGAATCATGGCTGGCGATAACCCAATGAAAATTTTGAATTTTTTGCTTAAGTTAGGATTGATAGATAATGAGGCAAATCCTTGTGAAGCACCTTGGCTAAAGCCAATATATATGATTTTTTCTTGGTAGGTTAACTCCAGTATGTAGTCTATGGTATCTGGTATATCAAATATGGCATATTCATCAAGTGAAAAGTCCCAAAACTTTTGTTCATTAACTTCATAATTAATATGTTTTCTGCTGTAACTGTTACCCCTGTTGTTGCCTAACCATACATCATACCCCAAGTCCACTAATAAAAGCGGTAGACACTTTTCCTTGGTATCACCAGAAACGAATAGCTCACTGTTGGTTAATAAACCATGATGGAAATATACGACAGGTTTGGTCTTACGGCTATCACCATCAATGTTATTAACATTAGTTGTCTTGGTTATCCTGTGGATGGTTAGTAAATAGCCATCCTTTGTTTTGACCACATGTTCGTGGACATAGTATCCATGAAGATAGCACAAGTCAGTAATATCTTTAGCTTTGGCTATTTTTTCTATTAATGGATCTGAATATTTGTATCTACTGCCAAGTTTACTGTTTTTATAGCCTTCCAAAGTAATTTCATCTAAAAACAATTTCAAAATATTGATTAAAAATATTATTGGCTTGCGAATTATGGAAAAGGTTACGAATAGTATTCCATAATATAGTCTTTCAAGCATAATGTGTATGTTTATGTATTTATTTTTATATTTTAAAAATAAAAAATTGAAAGATGAATATATAGATATAAAGCAACAAATGTTTTCTGTAGAAAGGAAAAAGGAAAAAGGAGAAAGAAGAAAAGAAAAAGAAAAAGAAAAAGAAGTAAAAGCAAAAACTTTGTCAGTCTAGGATTTGGTATTTGTATTGTAATTTAAATATTTTATTCAAATCTCAAATCAACAATTTGTGTCAATCTTATATAACAATTTTTCTACTACGTGATTTTTTTTTTTTTTCTTTCTTTTCTATATATAAATATAAATATTATACGTATATATATTTTTTTTTTAACGGTTTTTAAGATTTGTTATGTTTGCACAATTTTAGTGGAAGTTCTCATACGAAAAAAAAAAAAAAAAAAGAAAAAAGCGTTATTTTTCTTTTCTTTTTTAGCAACGGCACTCGGATAAAACCACTTGCTTCCATTTCGGAAATCAAATACGGATATACACCAAATTAGAACAATCACGTGCACTTTTCATACCTTTTCTTTAAAAAAGAAAAAAAATAAAAAATTAAAAAATTAAAAAAAAAAAATAAAAAATAAAAAATTTCCGCAGCAGCGAAGGGTTAGTAACTTTAGTGCCATATATAGTAACACAATTAAAAACAAATTGAGTTCTAATTTCCTTTATATGTCCCTCAACTTGAAAAAAAAAATAACACAATATCAGCAAATATGGAAAAAACAGTATCAACCTCATCTGGACATAATCTTAAGAAAATCAAACAATTTTCAGTTAAATCCAGAACTAAAAGTAGTGCAAGTTTCAAAGGCTTACTTAAATTACATAAAGCTTCCAGTCACGATGGAACAACATTGCCCCTATATGATAAAAGTGATTCTGAAAGTATAAGTAGTAATAATAGCACTAATTCATTGAAAAAATCAAAATCCTCGGATTCTATAGCCAGAAGAAGAACTATTAATGGCTTAAATATGACAGCTTTATCGTCGACCAACTTAAGAACAAAGAATACCAATCATCAAAGTAACAATAACAATGCCAATTTCCAATATATTAAGCCGATGAGTCCGTTAAATAATACTAATACAGATACTAATTTTACAGAATACATCAACAACAATCACAATAATAGTCTTAAATTAGTCCCTAAATCAAGACGCAGTAGTAAATCAGTGGTATCCATTCATGATGGGAATGAATTTTATCAACAAGAATCATCTACTGATGAGGAGGTTGAACATTTCACTGATGATGAAATATCCAGCAGCAGCAGCAGCAGCAGCAGCAGCAGCAGCAGCAACAACAGTGGTGGCGATGTCATGAAAAAGGAACATGGACGATTAAAACAGCAAAAAAGTAATGTTGACATTCGCAATAGCGGTAGTTCTTCATCCTCTTCTGTTGAAGAACGTGACAATAACATAATACATACTTCTACCTCATTTTTAGGAGGTACAAAAAAAAGGACAAAAAAATCAGCACATAAAGACAAGAATGTAAATAAAAGTAATACTAATAAATTAAACGCAATGGTGAATATTACAAAACCCCTAAGTTATATTGCTCCTTCTAGCCTAAGACCTGTTTCTCATCAATCCTTTGATCAAATACATAATAAAGCTGAAATTAGAAATGAGGAGGGGGAAGAGGGGGACCGTCTTCACCGTATTGACAATATCAACAATTATGAAAACAGCAACAATTTTATGGCTAATAATTATAATTATGATGATATCAATAATAATCGCACCAACTTTGTTACTGAAGATAATGATGATGATATAATTGGTTCAAACCATGCATACATGCAACCTACTTTAAGTGAGGCCGGTCATAGCCTGAAGAGACAAATCACGCCATATACAAGGGGTCCAATAAACTCAGAAAATATTAAGTTAAACGGAGATATAATTGATGATAGTACTACTCAGATTAATATAAACAACAATAATAGCAATAACAATAATTACCCTGGAGATAATGAGGGTAAAGACCAAATAGTCATCAATCAAAATCAATCATCTGATTTAATTTTATCTCAAACAGCCGAGACTGTAGAGAAAATAGATAATACTAGCAGCAACAATAGCAACAGCAATTACGACATGGGTATAGCTCATGAAAATAATGTTAATCATGATACGAGGCCACCAAGCTCCACAGCAAACAGTCTATACAACGGTGGAAATCCAGATATCAAGTTTAATTATATTAATCAAGATTTTTTGAATAGTGCCGACTCCTTACACACAATGATGAGGCCTGCTATAACAGATACCTATAATATACAACAACAACAACAACAACAACAACAACAGCAACAACAACAACAACCGACTTCTTCATCACAGGGTAGAAGCGATTTTTCATCTTCAATATCAAGTTTAACAAGTAATTTACAGCAGCATCAACAACTCCAAAAAAATCAGCAACAATATCAACAACAGCAACAACACGGTTTGTCAAAACAGCATTCAGTTACAAGGTTAGGAACATTGCTTACATCAAGACCATCCCAAACATCACTATTAAGATTTGCTACCGCAAATAAAGCATCGCTGCAACAACAACAGCAACAATTGCCAACTTCCAGAAATAGCGCAAACAATTTTCAAAGAATAATTCCTAAGTCTTCAAAAACATCTGGTTATAATGGCAACAATAACGATGCATTCATGGAATTTACTGAAGATTCACCTAAAAAAGATACGTTTAATAATTTTCATTCATTTCTAAAATCAGATTCTACAGATTCTGACTCGAGAACTCAACAGAAATTATGGTTACAAAGGGAAAACTCTATTTTGGATCTATCTTCTGATTATGAAAAACCCGATGCTGTATATTTGGCATCATCTGTTGAGGCGAAAAGAGAGTTTGAAAGAATTTCTAGGGAGTATATTAATATAAAAAGATATGATAACCCATTGTATAGATCATTACAACAAATAAATGAATTTGGCAAGAAAAATGGTTCTTTAATTGATGATAAGGGCGTGATTGGAAACACTAGGAATGATACGAACGACAAAAAAAAAGGATCACGCACTAACAAAAATAATACTCATAATAAAAATAGCAAAGCTGGCAGTGACGATGTTTTGGTAAGCATATTTGGCACACCGTCTTCTGAAATTAAAAGTATTTTAAGAAATATCTGGATCACAGAAAGTAAAAAATCTTTAAATGGTGCAAATGGTGGCGGTGGTGGTGAGTACAACACAAATAATAATCGTGGGAGTAATTTACTGAGAAATAACGAATCGCAATATTATATCCATCATCAGCGTCATAATTATCCTCACAATAATAATAACCATAACAATAAAAACCCTACCCTTAATAGTAACGTTAATAGCAATTCCAATAATAGTAATCCCATTAATAATAACACTATTAATGGCAATGTTAATAACAATATCTATGCTCCTAGCTTTCAGTCAACAAGATTAATGTTAAACTCCAATTTAAACTCACATCATAGAAATATGGCTTCATTTCAAATTGCAAACAGATCTGGAACTTCAAATACTAATACTACCAACGCAAACAGAAACAGTTTTAATATCAATAGATAAATATGACTAAACAGATAATATATAGTTTGAAAACGAGGCAAGAGTACTTGCTTAATAATTACTTGATATCATCACGCAATTTATAGTTTAATATTTTTTCTTTTTTTTTTTTTTTTTTTTTTTTTTTTTTTTTTTTTTGTGCTCACTACATATTTAATTTTATACAATCATAATACAACATATATATTATTTCATTCACTTCGCAATTTATAGACCGTTATTCTTTTTCTTCAAAATGTTTAGTACTAATAATTGTCGAATCAATAATAGCCTCACTGGGAACTTTGTAATTAACAGCACGACCCTCACGAAATATTTTATCAATCATACCTTCAAAATCACCAGTAGCCTTTAAATTCAAATATTCTTTGAAGAGCAGTAATGCATTATGAGCATCTTCTATAGAATCATGATCACCAGTTTGAATGTCATTTTTTAACAATACATGGGCCAAATATCTTAAAGACAAGTACCTCCCACCTTGCCAGAAATAAGTGGCAGTATCTTCCACCTGATTATTTGGAACATAGATCCCAATACCAGCAAAATCATTTGGTAAACCATGGCCTACAATAATGCAGCCCAGTTTAATTAGTAACCAAAATTTTCTATAGCTTAATTGTCTCTGGCACAATTTTTTGTTACTTTTGTCTGGATCCAAATCGCCAGGGGATATACCACTATAACGTGTTAGGTAATCCCCAATATGACCCTTGTGGATAATGTAATCATCAAACATGATTTTCCCCATATTCTTGTAGTCACCATATAACACTGATATCCTTGCTAAAACCACTCTAGCTGCTTGTATTAAATCAACATTTCCATTACAATCTATATGATACTTATTATTCGAAGCTAAGACAAATTCAGAATCCATTGCCAATAAGGTGCCCTTCACAGGAACTTCCTCAATATTGGTTAATCTTGTGAATTCCTGAGCAAAAATTTTCTGCGGAACGTTGTGTGTTATACTATTGATGTAATCGTTATTAATTGTACAAAACTCTTTTAACACATCTTTCTTGGTATATATAATAACCTGTGGGACTTTCCAATTATTTTTAAAGTCCAATACTATTTCTTCAGGCATTTCAACAACAACAAAATCATTAAACATGAACCACTTATATTCTGTGGCTGTGTTTGTTTTTTGATATATTTTCACAAAAGTAACATAATTGTGAGACATATTGTCGTTATACTTAACTTTTGCCACGAATCCGTTCAGTTCATATTCACATTTTTCAGCACAAAACCTTGGCAAATCTTCAGCATTTTCTTTAAAAATAAATTGATTATTTAGTTTCGTAATACCTAAATGAAAAATGTTTAGTAGCCAATTGTGATTTTTACCGTAGCATTTTTCGTTTAAATCAGCACTGGATATATCAACATTCAAAACAAAAGATTCTGGAAGTTTTGAGCACTTCTTACTACCACTGGTGAGGGAGTTGTTAAAACCAGCTATATTGTTTTTAAAGGAATTGAAGCTGTGTTCTATATAATGTAAAATGGTAGGTGTAGACTGTCTTTTATTTGCTGTACTATTTAAAATTAAAACCTCATCATAGTTTGCTCTAAGTGAAACTTTCGTCTCTTTACTGATTGTTTTGCAAATAAATTTGTTAATATATTTGATATCGTTGCTGTCTTTCTTTCTCATATATCTGACTAATTCAATAAAATTTTTTGGGAAAAAACATTTGGATTTATTTTCACATCCAATGCAATCAAAAACATAGCCTAATTCGTGTATCAGCGTTGTGGTGACAAAGGGCTTCAATAAATGTTCTCTTGCCAGATTATTAAAGTATGGTGTAAATTTATATAGTTGAATCAAGGAATTTGGTGCATTCCCATCTGGTAAATTTATTAATCCACAATATTTAGTGTTGTTTAGATCACTGTATTCGGTTTTCGGGGTCTTTTTAACTCGACGAAATAATAAAGGCGGGGATCCTGATAATATTGATGTTGCAGTTGGTTGTGATAATGAGGATAAGGAAGTCGATAAAGAAGTGACGTTAGTTGTGTTTCCCACAGTAGGTTGTACTACAGTTGAAGCATTAGACAAATTTTTTGAGCCATTTTCCTTGTCAAGTTTGAAAATTTCCCATTTCAAGCTCTCATCGTTTACTGTCATGTTTTCTTGAACGTGTTTGATTGAAATATATTTCTCATATGGGGGACCATAACTGCTTTTATTGTATGGTATTAAATGATATTTGTTGTATAAACTATGAAACGATGGAGTATTGGCGTTATAGATACCGTTGGCATTGCCATTGGGGAACTTTAAATCTGGCCTGAAAAAATTCGGAACAGTTCCACTAGAATTGAAAATCGTATTATTCCATGAACTTAGCAATAGTTCATCATATGAGGACATGCCTACAGAACTTAACGGTTTCGTGTAATCATCAATTTTAAACGGCTCCTTTGCTGGCAAATCGTTGTTCATATCAGCAAACTCCAAGGGTGAACTCATTGAATTTAAAAATCTTGTAGTGCCACCAGTTCTACTCCACGTATGTATCATACTTTCATCAGAGCCAACGATTCCCAAGTAATCACCATTGTAGGAGATGTTAAAATGTGTGATCTTCCCTGGGTGAGTATATGTATGGGTTAATGTTGGATTGAACATATCTGTAAATTGAAATTGGCCGAAATTAGATGCCGTTACCACCACTGACGGTAAAACGGGGTGTAAGTGTACAAAATCAGCACCAGCTGTGAACGCAATTGGTGTCAAATCTCTCATAATCCGCAAATCAAACACTCTAACATATGGATCAGATATATAATCAAATTTTTTGGTTTTACCCACAGTTACCAATGTATTATTTGCTACATCAATATCAGATACATAGGATGCATGTGCTTTCAAAGACGTTACTACTTTATTGGATGTAGTATCGATTATATCGACGCTGCCATTATCATTCCCAACAAAAATCAGTTTATTGCTTGCCTGATCACTGCTTTTCATTACGTTAATGTTCTTCATGTAATAGTCTATTCTCGAAACAAGTTTCCCCTGTTTATAGTCAATATTGAAGATGGAATCGTAACTCCCACCGATAAAACAGTTTGTATTACTAAAATCATTTGCTGTTATTGCTTTGATACCATAGGTTAATTCATGTAGATTTAAAGATGTGTAATTTGCCATTAATAACCCCCTTCTATTACTGAAATTTAATGACGTATCAGTTACTGTTAAGAGACCATCGGGGGTGGAAACCCCATCAAATATGCCTGATTCTGCGGGACCCATGAGAAAATTAGAAACTGAATGCCTCGTATATAAATGATAAGTGTTTAATGAATGTTGTTGAACAGACTGTCCTGATGGAATCACCTGTCTGTAATAAGCAGAAAGTTTGCCAATAGAATCACCAACCCAGTATAAATCTGAATATTTATCGTAAAAGGTCTTGGTAATCTTTTTCGGTATCCTTGAATCTAATCTTAATTGAGGATTATGATGTAGGTGAGGAATTAAATCTTCAGGCTGATGATAACATGGTATCCAATTATCCATTTCTATATATATATATCTTTTTCTTCTTTTAATAGATGTTACGTGAATTGTTTTTAATTTTTTATTGGTATTTCCTTTATCTTTTTCCCTCTTTTTTCCCAGGAAGTATGCTATTAAAATTATATAACTTAGTTATGGATCTAATAGGCATAAATCTAATCTAATCCCGATCAAATAAGTGGAATATAAAACAACAATAAGAATTAATTTTAAAGATTTGTTTTAAATGAAAAATATAATAATTATTTAGATTAAAGTTCCTTATAAAACTGCTACATTTTTATTAATGTTTTATAATTTTTAATTATTAATATTTGTCGCTCTCACTTTTTTTTTATTTATTTTTTTTTTTTTCCCCTTCGTTTTCTTTTTAAATAAAACATGTCCAATGTTTCATTTGTCCGTATATACCGAACCAAACAAAACAATAATAATATATAAACCGTATTTATTCTTAAGCCCTTCGGACTCGAAAAGTTTGGCTTTTTTTGTTTTTGTTTTTGTTTTCAAGTCTGAAAAAGAAAGAAAAATATGATACTAAAGAATTTCTTTTTTCTTTCTTTTCTTTTTTTCATATTCAGGTTGTGTAACAAACAAACATATACATATATATATATATATATAACTTTAAGACTGAATTTTTCATTCTTTTTTTTTTTTTTTTTCTAATCATAACATTCTTTGACCTTGAACATTGCATAAAAATTTTTAAATAACCAAGTATGCCATTAGTACCGTTGAATCATACAGGTCCTTCATTGTGCGTGAAAGTTTTGCCCTCTTTAGTCACTGGCAACGATAAATCTTCTATAGAAGTTTGGAATGCTCAAGGTCCGTATTTATTAATCTATACATTCCCAGAAAATAAGTTAATACACAGATGCCAAATTTTCTCCAGAAATAAAATACATGGTATTTCTATCAATTCCCAAAATGAGATTTTGTTTTACGGTGGCTGCAATTATTTAGTCACCACTAGAAATGAAATATTAAAACAACAATCTGCCTTTAATAAGAACTCATTAGTTAATAAAGAAAAGCGTTCCGGCTCTGAATGGATTATTAGCGGTGAAATATCCAATAATTCCAAGTTATATTTATTAACTTGTTACAACAAAGTCATAATGTATGATCTGGTACCAGCTACTGACGGTGACTGCATTGACACTTTATATATTGGAACAAAAGCTTTATTTCAAGAAAGGTCAATTTTATATTCAGGCTCATTGAAAATCATACCTACAACTACTGATATTGAAAATATAGACAATAAAGAGAAAGTATTGGTCAATGCAGGTACTGTTATGGGCGGAATATTAATATGGGATTGTTATTTGGAAAAATTAATTCATAATTTGAAAGGCCATGAGGGTTCTATATTTGACGTTGTGACTAGTGCTAATACCAAATTAGTGGCAAGTTGCTCCGATGATAGGACAATTAGATTATGGGATAATGACTTCAGGTCTGGCAAGGAATTGTCTGTTGCATTTGGTCATAGTGCAAGAATTTGGAAGCTAAAATTTATCAACAATGATACCCAACTAATCAGCACTTCTGAAGATTGCACTGTGAAAGTCTGGGATATTAGGCAGGATACACATGAATTGGTCCTACAAAAAACATATGAAGTTCACCAATTAAAAAGTGTTTGGGGTTGCGATTTTTGGAATGATTTTATTTTTACTTGTGGTAATGATGGCAGAGTTAAAGTCACTAAAATCAACGAGGAAAAAACATTACAACAATCTTCCCTGTTAACCTATTCGCTTAAAGAAATTTTAAATAATAATGTTCCTGCTGTTGGTAAATCTGAAATTATCAAAGGTTTCCACTGGTTTAATAAACATGGGTTGATCATTATTACCTCGGAAGGTCGTGTTTTCCAATTAAAGGTCACAGCTTTACAACAAGAACACTGCGGGACTTGGATTTTTCTATTTAGAAACCCAAGTTTCGAGAATTATTCATTAACCCATGGTTTGGAAGACTTGGAAACTGTGGTCTTTTCTAACAATAAGGGTCATTTACTATTTTTAAAATTGAATAAAAATGGGGATCATGAACAATATAATCTTTATGCACCCGTTGAATTGTGTAAAGTAACTGGATGTTTTTTCAAATACACCGATGGTAAGGTGTTTTGTTTATATGAGTCTCCGAATTCTGAGGAACCCCTTGTACTATTACAAATTAATTCCAGCGCATTTATCATTGAAAAAGTCGTGCAATTAAGGAAACCGAAAATTTTTTTATCAACGTGTTTTGAACTATATGAAAATTTATTGTTAGTTGGTTCCAGACATAGCACTGTAGGTATCTGGGATTTAAATAGCGTTGAAATTGGCGGATCTAGGCATGTATTGATCAGAAAATTAACACCTGGTGATACTACTACATCTATAAGATACACGGGGAAACATTTAAAAAGTACTAAAGAAGATATTAATACAGATCGTGGTGATCCTATTTTTTCAATAACTAACAGAGATGGTTATTATAACTTTATAAGTGTTAATAACAGGTTTTCAACCTTGAAGTATAAAATTATACATTCCAACAAAATAGTCCGTGGATTTTTGGAAGACGGTAATTTTGTGATGAGTCCCAATAATACCAGTGACTTTGTGATTAGTGGATTTAAATCCAATATTTTTCATATATCTAATGAAACTGGCAATTATGAAATCATTAATGAGATTTGTGGTGGTGCTCATAGACAATTGAAATTATTTGAAATTTGTACCACTGAAACTATTGGGACCAATAGATTTGATAAATTATTGGTTTATATTAAAGCCAGTGTATTACATCTCAAAAAAATTAATACGAATATGAGTTTACAAACATTAAATAATGGTACACATGGTAAAGAAATCAGAGATATAACAATTAAACCAGTCAGTAAAAGCTTAACAGCCGATACTTTATTTATAACCGGTAGTGAAGACACCACATTGAAATTGAGTAAATTTGCTTCTGATGCTAGCACACATGGCTTTACAAACTTTTGGACCTTACGAGCACATGTTTCCGGCTTACAAAAAGTTAAGTTTATCAGTGATAATTTTGTAATTTCTACTTCAGCCAGAGAAGAATTGTTTCTATGGGAATTAAACGAATCCACTGATAACACTCCATTTTTGAATTTGGTTTGCAAAATACCTGTCATTTCCAAAAACAATCCTGATTTACGTATTATGGATTTCGATGTTTTATTTATTGAAAATACTTTGAATTCTGAACCTGATGCTTCAATAGATGCTGACTTTGCCTTGGTTACGATATATTCTGATTCCAGTATTATATTGTGGCATTACAGTAACGCCTTACAGAAATTCAACAAGTTGTTAGTAGGCAAATATGAAACTTGTTGTTTATTAAATGTTTCCCTAAGAATTTTGAATAACTCAAGTGTTTACATTGTTGTTGCGCCGACAGATGGATACTTAGTATATTACAACGTCACCGAATACATTCCATTTGGTGTTGTGCGGAGTAATGGCAAATTGGAGTTGATGGAACCTTTTCAAGAATACAAGAGTATTGAATTACCTCATTACCAAGGTAGAAACCGTATTCATCAATCGGGTATTCGTGCAATGGAAGTTTTTGTTCCAAATGGTAAAAGTAACGAGTTTATTGTAGTCACAGGTGGTGATGATAATGGTTTAGGTGTTACTGTGTTTACCCTTGATTCTACTACTGGCAATGATTTACTATGTGTTAAAAACACCTTTTTTGATCCAAAAGCTGCTTCAAGTACCATTACTTCTATAAACGTTATAGAAAATAAAAGTGACAAAGATAAAATTAACTTTTTAGTGTGCTCTATTGATCAAAATTTAAGATTATGGGAATTTGATGGAATTACTTATAAGTTGAAGATAAGTGATAAGAAATATACTTCGATTGCAGATACGGGGTCAAGCGATACGTATAATTCTAACTTTGCTTTAATTGGTGGTGTTGGTTTATCTTTGTGGAGTTTGTAATACATAAATTCGGCTTTTATTTTTTTTTTTTGTATAATAATTTGTCCATATTGTATTAATAAAATAATATAAATCATCTAGTTATGTCTTTTTTTTTTCTTTTTTTTTTTTTGATTATAATTGTTTTAATTAAAATACTATTATTTAATTTATTATCTAATTTAAATGATAATTTATTTACAGGATGAATTCTGGCAACCTTACTTTTTAGCATTCATTAGTCACAATGTGTATTAGAACATATGACAATATACATATATAAATGTGCATTTATATTGGTTTAATTATATGATAGTATTTAAAAAGCCTAACCTTGACGTTGCTTATGTTTCTTATTAGATTTACAGTAAACATAAACTCTACCCTTCCTTCTAACAATATAGCAATCACTACAGAACTTCTTAACAGAAGTCCTTACTTTAAATGTTCTAGCTAAAAAAGTATTTAAAATTAAACCAGTGTTGGTTATTGGGGAAGCCTTTTGTGACAATAAGATAGTATTATTACAACAATTAATATTACTATGTTTAACACTGGAAGTAACTTTATTCAACAATAACCTTGAAGTGTTAGGTTTAAAGGACCTATGTACAAATGAATTAAACATCGCTGTTTATTATTATTATTAGAAACCAATGATACTGTATATACTGCACCCTTAATTGGATTATAATTTGTAAATCCCAAAGGAAGAAGTTCTGTTGTTTGTTTTATTTTTTTTTCCTTTTGATTAAAAAAAATAGTGTTTTAGAGAAGTATTAAAAAGATAAATATATATATATATATATATATATATATATAATTGTGCATAGGTTTATTTTAAATGGAATTTTTTTTTTTTTTTTTTTTTTATAAATTTAAAAAAAAATCCGGACATGTTTAATCTAACTCCGGACAATAATACGGATCGGAAAAGTTACATTTAAAATGGGCATTCTGCCTGCTGGATCAAAAAGCAAAAAGTTCTTATCTAACTAAATAATTTTGTGTAAATGATCAACTAATTTTACTATATAGAAGAATTTCAGCTTTCAATTCCTTAATATGCTTTTCATTTATAAAAAAAATAAGTTTAATATTATACATATATATATATACATACAAATATAAACTTCCTATATCCATATATCACGGTAAATTAATAATTATAAAGTAATGCTTAATGAGAATACTGCCAAAGATAATAATACTACCCAACCATCACAACAAAAGAAGAAAAGTATATTAAAGCGTCAATCCCTAACAACGGAAGAATCTATTCCAAATATTGCAACTACCGTTACTACAGGCCTACCTAATGGTGCTAAGCGATTTCTACTACCTTCAAAGTTTAACCTATCAAAAAATGATGTCCTTCTTTCGAGGGAAAACAATACTACTTCTAGGATAAACACTACAAAGTTGCAAGCCAAATTGAAAAACATGAATAATAAAATTGCTGCTGAGGGAAAGAAAAGGAGACGTGTTTCGTTTGCACCAGATGTTACTTTGCATACGATAGATTTTATTTCTTTATCTAGACAGCCAACTAACATAGATACCAGTGTAACAACAAATGGTGTTAGTAAAAGTATTAATCTTGATAATATTAACAAAAATTACAATACTAATAATGAAACTAGTAAAATAAGAGCTATAGAGGACAAAGGACAAAACTACGATCAAAACAGTATGTCTATAGGCAATAATCATAACTATATTAATAATTCGGATGAAGAGACTAATACAACAATGGATTTTACTAATCCCATTGGCCAAATATTTGAATTGCCTAACAAAATACCTGAAATCAAACATGTTACTAATGCTATCAAAAATGGTGATGAAAGTAGTACTACTGCTAAGGATGAACAAGAACCACAACAAGAAGTAGACCAAACTAGTAATGTTACGTTATCAATGGAGATTACCAAGTTGTTTACCAATGAAAATAGGAATATTTTGGATGATAACTCAAAAGACTATGAAAAAGAGCCAAATAGAGTACCAAGTACCTCGTTTATTGAAAATGTTAATGGTAATGGCAACAATACAAGTAATCAAAGTCTTACCACAATGGAACTTACCAATTTAGACAATCTTGATGATTTGGCGCACAAAGATGAGGAAAACAGAATACTGAATTCACAACGATCAAACGTGAAAAATATTCATGGACAGGAGGCTGTAGACATGGGAGAGGAAACTATGGATTTTACAAAAGCATTTACTACTATTCATAATACTGATAGCTACGCTAATGACAATAGTATTCCTATCATTAATAAGATTAATACTGGCATTAGTAGCATTAATAATAATAATAATAATAATAATAATAATAATAATGATAGTAATGGTGATAATGATAATAATAATGACGATACTAATAGTGAATCAGAGATTTTTGCTGATAATAAACCTTTACTGTTAAACAATAAGAATTTTTTAGTTTTGGAAAAGGATCCTAGTTCAAGCACCTTTTTATCCCAGCCATTATTGCCAGAACAATTGAGTTCATTTAAGCTATCACAAATGGTTACTTCTACACAAAATCAGTCACAAAAAGCTGTGATGGAAGAACCACAAGCAGCTGTTTCAGAAAACAATAGCCATGAAAAAAGTGTTGCTGTCAAAGATTCCAAAGAAATGGATGATAATGAACTGGATAACAACGACTTAAGTTTTGATGAAAAATTATCTCCTATACCCGTTTCTCATCCATTTTCCCCAACAAAAGAAATTAAAAGGATATCGTTAGAGACTCCAAAAGACTCTTTGGAATTTATTCATTCTAAAATAAACCATAATGAACGCATAGATATTAATAAACAGGAGGGTGACACTGACAATGGGACACAAGAAAATAAGACTACCAAAAATAAGCTGGATTTTTTTTTGAAAGAAATAGGTATTGAATTACCACAACTTGCCAAAGACAAATCAACTAACACGAACGCCAGTTTTTCCACAAGTAATATCACTAGATTATACAAATACTATAAAGACATGAGTGAGGTTTCCACATCGGATTTGTATATCAATTTGCATTGTAATACACCAATATTAGAAATTTATCAATTTATTTATCAAGAATTAGTTAAAAAATTAGACAATTTTAATATTGACTACGATAGTCTACTAAAGAAACATGAATCTTCTAATAGTAATAGTACTAGTAGTATTCATCACAGAAATTTACTATTTTTACTTGAAAAATGGTTTTCGCCAGAATTTCAAGATAATAACGATAAAAAACCCTTATTTATGGAGCAATTTAATGAATTAAAAACCTATTCAAAGTTGGAGGCAGAATATATGTGGTTGAGTTGGAGATCTCAACAATTAGATGGAATAATTACTGTTTTAGAAGATAATTACAATCTAGTTAAGGAGGAGTACCAAGATGTCTTGACTAGTTTTGATGAAACATCAAATATTTATAAAAATGCACTGGTTATAAAAGATGAATTAATCAAAACCATCGAATTATATAAATCTAGCGATGGTTTGACTACTATTGCCGGTAATTCCATAGTGTCCCCTCTTAGAAATAAAGCTACCAAAAATTTGACTTTATCCGATAGAATTAAATGGGAAAAGTGGAAATTAAAATTAAAAAATAGCTATGACATTGATATTGGTGATATTGATGATTCACTAAAAAGGAAAGACGAAATTATGGAAAAGATTATCCAATTGAAGCAGATAAAATTTAAAAAGACAAATGTTAAAGAGCAAAAATGCGACCAAATTGATGATGATTCTTTACCAAGTATTGCTCATAAAAAAGAGATAGAAGATTTAAATAGTGAAAATTTTCTTAAAATTAAAAAAATTATATGTGAAACTTCAAAATACTCAAAAAAAAAAGTTATTTTTGATACTGACAGTGAAAATGAAGGGAAATGTACTTTTAAATTTAAGGAATTAAATTTAATTATCAAAGTTGACCATTCCCTACCTGATGTTGATCAAAATAACATAATTTTTGAAATGGATGAACCATTCGATAATTTTTTGAGTGTATGGTGGTATAATACATATTTCAAGAAAATTAAAAATAAGATATATGAGGGCACAGGGAATGATGCAATGTTCACCAAATTGCATGATATTGTCGACAAAATTAATATATTTTATCAAATTTTGATAAATATAACCAATTTGACCTACATATATTCCACCAAATTGACCCAACAAAACTCAATACAATCGACAGTAATTAAGTTTGATGTTTTAACAAATTTATATAAATTAACCCTTAGTTTTACCGGCCAACAGATTATCGATTTAATCCTAAACAATGCAAGTAACAATAATAAACTTGTTACCCCTGTAAAGGTTGAGAAACAGTTTTATAGTAATGACGTTACAGTGCATTCAACTGATCTTTTTACTGGTGGTGTTCTTTCAATATTGCCATGGTTGAAACGTATTGTTATTTAATATTTTTATATTGTGCTGTATTTAAAATACTTTTAAATGGCGATGTTTCCAATTTTGAACTATAACTGTGTTTTTTTTTTGACAACATACACATATACACAGAGATTGTTAAATATTCTTAAGTACTTTTCAATAAAAATTGTAAATGAAACCTATCAGTGATTTATCACTTTATTTTTATGGAAAGTTTAATTCTCCTTTTCACTTAATCTAAAATTTGTGTTTGATTTTAATATCTGTAAATTGACCGAATTTCTAACGGACTTTAAAAGTATTCGGTTACAGTTTTATTTCTTTGGTTATATTTTTTATTTTTTATTTTTTATTTTTTATTTTTTATTTTTTTTTAGAAAAAGCAAAAAAATTTTATTTTGTTTTTTTCTTTTTTTCCAGACTCAAAATAAATAAAATAAACAAATACAAAAAAAAAAAAAAAAAAACAGGATCTATATTATCACAACATATTAAGTGATTAAAAAAAAAAACAAAAAAACAAATGAGTAATGTTTAATACAACTAGCAACAATAACAATAATAACATAAATACCACCGCAATTGGCGGTAATTTGTTTGGTAATTCTGGTTTGAACACATCGACTCCACAATCCACACCAGTTCCAAGAACTAATGTGTTTGGACAGCAGCAGCAACAACCACCCACAACTGTTAAGCCTACTAATACGCTATTCGGTAATAATGGTATTGGGGCAGCTTCCACACCTAGTCCTGTCACTAATAACTTATTTGGTACCAATAAACCATCCACTGGTCTGCTTAACAATCCTACAACTAATACAGGTACTAATACCACAAATGGTACTTCGTTGTTTGGGAATTCTTCAAAAACAATGACTGCAAATATTGCTCCGGTAGATAATAAGCCTCAAATAAAAACTGGGACTACAGGTTTATTTGGATCTGCAACTATGAACCCTTCCACTAATAAAAATGGTGGGCTTTTTAATAATGGAAACACGCAGACCAATTCTTCGTTTACCAATAAACCCACAACAACCAATTCTAATTCGTTATTTGGTAATAATTCATCAGCCACCTCAGCGCCCATTTCTTTATTCGGTAACACAAATAGTAATAACACTGCTACAGGTAATGGGAATTTTGGGGCCTTAAACAACAGTGGGTCTCAAATGTCAAATACCATCCCGAATGCTTCTTCTAATCCATACGGTTTGAAGATAGAAGAAGTGTTGATTACAAAGATGCCTGCATCAATTACAAGTTCATTGAATAACAATACTTCAGACGTAATTAATAATCAAAAAACGGTTTTCAATATTAGATCGAAAAATCCCACAAGCTTAAAAAGAAATTCATTTCAAAGTTCCACTTTTAATGAAAGTAGCTTAATTAGCAAATTGGGCTCTAGACTACTTAATGGTAAATCAACAGATTCTATAAGAGGCTTGTTTTCTGCGTCATCGTCATTAACAAGCGGCACTGCTAATTTTTTATCGAACTTTGGTAGCTTTGATAAAAATACTCTAGATAATCAGCAAAATAATAATGGTATCACCAAGAATAATAAAAAGCTAGCACAAAATCACATTTTTTTTACTAATGGTGTTATAGCTAAAAAAGATCTATCTGGTATTCGTAAATTAAAAATTGACCCTAAAAGAATTGCTTTGAAAAGACAAAGATTGGCTAATGGACTAAGTTCGACTAGTAAATTTGGATCTATTGAAGATGATAATGTCAACAACGGCGAATCGAGTATTCATAATCCTAAAGATAATCGTAAACCAGACTCAAATTATAGAGTTTTCGGTAGTCATGAATTGAAGGAAGATTTGAATGTTGAATCAAGTGGTGAATCGAGCAACGAAGAGAGCAGTAGTTCTAGCAAATCCTCTGCCAAACCTGCTGATTCCTCTGATATTGATTATTGGTGTTCGCCTTCAATTGAGGCATTATCTGAAATGTCTGAAAAGGAATTGAGTCTTGTTCCTGACTTTGTTATTGGTAGAAAGGGCTATGGTTGTATTGCATTCAGTTATGATGTCGATTTATCAAACTTTAAAGAAGATTTTAAGGGTAAGCTTTTTGGAAATATTGTTGTTTTCAATGATAACAGAACTG